>NW_022280163.1:134395-212285 GCF_004355925.1 Anarrhichthys ocellatus | reverse complement strand
CTAACTATAAGCCTGAGCCAGCCCTAACTATAAACCTGAGTCAGCCCTAACTATAAACCTGAGCCAGCTCTAACTATAAACCTGAGCCGTCCGTAACTATAAACCTGAGCCGTCCGTAACTATAAGCATTATCAAAGAGGAAAGTCTTAAGCCTACTCTTAAATGTGGTGTGTCTGACCCCGGGACTGAAGCTGTTCCACAGAAGAGGAGCTTGATAACTGAAGGCTCTGGCTCCCATCCTACTTTTTAAGACTGTATGAACCATAAGTAATGCTGAATTTAGGGAGCGCAGCTCTCTAGTAGGGTAATATGGTATTATAAACTCTTTAAGATATGACGGTGCCTGACCAATTCAGGCTTTGTAGGGGAGGAGAATGATTTTAAATTATATTCTAGATGTTACAGGGAGCCAGTGCAGAGAAGCTAAGACAGGACTAATATGATCTCTTCTCTTAGTTTTGTTAGTACACGAGCTGCAGCATTCTGAATCATCTGGAGAGATTTAAGAGATTTATTAGAGCAGCCTGATAATAAGTAATCTAGTCTAGATGTAACAAATGCATGAATGCCATCTAGTGAAACTATATCATTAGATAACTGATGTTGGAGGTGTTCTGGGTCTAGTAGAATAACTTCAGTTTTGTCTGAGCTTAACATCAGGAAGTTGCAGGTCATCCAGGTTTTTATGTCCTTAAAATATGCTTGCAATTTAGTGAGCTGGTTGGTTACATCTGGTTTGATCGATAGATATAATTGAGCAGTGGCGGGCCGTCAGGGCCTGCAAGGCCTTCTCTGCTGGCCTAAACAGAATCACAAAGCTATATATATTTTTTAAAAAAAGAAAAAAAAAAAAAAAGAAAATCTATTTTATAATTTAATAATTTTTCTTAAATACACTACATGTATTATAATTTATAAAAATATTTTTCCCATTATCTTATTTTCTCATTGCACAGCTACTGTCTTCCTCAGTTGCTCTGCTTCCAGTGCAGCTTGTTTTAAGTAGAGCTTTTATCCAATCAGATTTCACCTCTGTGTCTCTAGGTAAGAACAGAGGCCCGAGGCCTGCAGAGTCTCACCTGCAGCCAGTGCAGATTAAAGTAAATGGGGACGATATTGTTGATTGTCATAGTGTTCAACCAATCAGATCTTTAGTTTGACATGTTGGGCGTATTCTTTGACTATCAGAGCCTGCGCGCCGGCCTATAATGACGTCAGCATTACATGCCGCCAGTGTCCGTGTGTAGCTTTCCCGCTAGGTGCAGAGTGTGCTGTGATTGGTCAGTGGGCGAGCACGTGACTATCGTGAAACGAAACTTAACAGCCAGCAGAGGCTGATGGGTAGTGAATCACATCACGTGATGCAGCTCAGCCAATCAAAATGCATTCTGACTGAGTTGCTCTGCAAAAGACATTGCAGAGCAGTACGTTCAACGCTCAAGTTGTGAAAGTAAAATCCTATAATAATCTCTTTGGGTCGCGGCTTGTCATTAAGGAATGACTGTGGATCCCACAGCTAGACCAACTGAGAACATTATATTTTCATTTTGCATAATAATGAAAGTTTATAGTGTTTTCTGATAATATTGCCTAAAGGAAGCAGATATAAGGTGAACAAGATTGGTCCAAGCACAGAACCTTGGGGAACACCATGACTAACGTTGGTGTTCATCTAGGCTTCAACGTTAATACAAACTGTGATCGATCAGAGGAATAGGAATTAAACCAGTTCAGAGCGGTTCCATTGATGCCAATCAAATGTTCTAGTCTCTGCAGCAGGATGTCATGATCAATGGTGTCGAACGCAGCACTAAGGTCTAACAAGACAAGAACAGAGACAAGTCCTTTGTCTGATGTAATTAGAAGGTCATTAGTTATTTTCACCAGAGATGTCTCTGTGCTATGATGCTCTCTAAATCCTGACTGAAAATCCTTAAATAAATTATTATGTAGAAAGTCACACAACTGATTCGCAACTGCTTTCTCAAGGATCTTAGAGAGGAAGGGAAGGTTAGAGATCGGTCTATAGTTAGCCAACACCTCTTTAAGCAGCCTAGTCGGTATAGGGTCAAAGAGACAAGTAGAAGGTTTAGACGTAGACATTGTTGAAGTCAATTGGTGAAGGTCGAAATATATATCAGGGTTTACAGCCGTTTCTAAGGTTACTCTATTGGAGGATAGGTACTGGTTGAGGGCAGGAAACCATTAATGTTCTAATAGTTATAATCTTATCATTAAAGAAGTTCATGAAGTCATCACTACTGAGGTCTATAGAAATACACGGCTCAACAGAGCTGTGACTGTCAAGTGCTAACTTAAATACTGGACTTACTCACAGTGCTGAAGCCTCTTTCTACCGTAGTTTAATTAATAAGAATGCACTGTTACGCCAAACAAGGACTGCCGATTGTGTTTCTCATCGCTTACAATGAAGTCACACCAACAGGGCACAACTTCACAGACAATATTGACAGGAGGGAATGATTAAAAGAAATTATTGAAATGCTCACATGGGCATGCAAGTTTTGTATTAAGACAGACTGGGGAAGAAATCCAAAAATCACTCATCAGACCCAAATATACCAATCGTGATTAAAGGAGCAGTGTGTAGCATTTAGGAGGATCTATTTGGCAGAAAGGAATAACAATACATGTTTTCTTTAGTGTATAATCAGCTGAAATAATCTTTGTGTATTTACCGTTTTCACGTTAGCACCATAGTTCTCCTACACGCTTGTCACATGTGAGAAGTTTCAGTTGGCTGCCATCTTTCAACCTCACTCGCTAGATGGCGCCACATCGTGCACACTGGCCCTTTTAATCATGCAGACGATTTCCCACCGTACGTGTAACACATTCAACCCCGAAGGTTGCATCAACTCCTCTAAACTCACTTGAGAAGTAGGGAGGTCAAAGGTCATCTTGAGTGAGCTACCGGCTGGCCAGCACTCTCACCCGAGGACGTCAGCCATTGAGCTGGGAGCACAGAGGTTAGCTGAGCTTGCCTCCCTAGCTTAACCTCCATGCCGCTGAGCTCAGTCTTATCACAAGGATGGCTGAGAGGACAGGGGGAGGATGTTACCTTTATGTTAATACTGCATTTATTACGAGGGTCTTTCTTTGTGGGTCACTATCCTCACTTCAGCACAACTGCAAGGCATGAGTTTTACATAATGTGTCACCACTCATATAAAAGTTACAGGTTGAGGTTCATTTAAATTTAAAAAGCGTTTCTGGACACTATTTGTTTCAGGCATATGGGCAAAAAGTAAGTCATCAAAGATATGGACAGTCAATGACCAAGACTGATGAGCAGTAATAAATGCTGTGAACTGGGCCTGGATATGATCAGCGAGCATCCTAATGTCTGCCTTTAATTTCCTGTTGGTTCGGGGACGGTCTATTAGTGATCGTTAGTCACCATCATGCTGCTGGCCCGCTTCACTCGTCACAAAGATGCTCACACAGCAGCTCAGTTTCACCTCACTGTCAAAGCGCTCTACGTTCTAAAATGTTGTAGACTCAAAACAAATGAGTGAAATGACGAGGCACTAATATTACAACATTTTCACAGGCTTAACAGTTTTTAGTGTTGAAAGCTTTTGTATGTTGACTTAAAACCATCACACATTTTGAGGCTGTACTCCTTATTTATTTACACAGAACATATTTGGAGGAAACACACAAACAATATCAGTGGGAAAAAATTAATAAATTGACACCTTTCAACAATTATACGCTTAAATACATGTTCTATGTTGAGCATTCAGGGCTCTTACGTCAAACACAGCTCGACGGAGTCCCACTAGATCTCGATATGGACTTGAATGTCTTTGAATGTTTTGTGTTTTTCCCATTATGTGGTTTCCTACAGTTTGGAAATTGAGCTGTTTCAGCAAAAAGAAAAGCACCTGCAATCCCATGTAATCATACATATTTCTTACCCCCACTTCCCCGTGGCAGCAAAGTGGCTATCGCTTACACATGTAGGAAAGCACCGCAGTCAGGGGTCCACTGTCAATATTTCCATGTGGTGGCTTCGGCGGTTAAAGCCATTGTGGTCTCTTATGTGCACTTTGTCAGTGGGTGTCCTCTTTGAGAGCGGAGCTCAGTCTGGCCTCCAGCTGGTCGGCTGGCGGACGAGCGTCCGGGTTTGAGGCGAGCAGGTCTAAAAGCAGGGAGCTCATGGCGGGACCGGGAGGTGGGGGCAGCGGGGGCGCTCTCTTAAACTTCATGGGGATGCACAGCTGGAGGTCAGCGTTCTCCCACAGAGCCTCCCCCAGCGGCATCAACCAGCGACCCCGACACACGTAAGCACCTAAAGAGGGAACACGAGGGCAGACGGCGTTAAGTCATGGTGCAGGAGGGTCCTGCCTCACAGCAGCAGAGACGGCGGGGGGCCACTTCATGCCAGTGATTGTGGACCACGCTCGTTTTTGCAAGCAGTCAAGTGCCTTCTGGTGCGTGAAGTACTTTTCTAAGGACAGAGAGAGTTTGACCTGGAAATGTAAAAGACTCTTTAGAAATACTGCAGTGTGAGAGCAGCCTTCCTTCTTTCAAAGTTACATTAAACTGTGTGTCATCACAACATCTTTGTACTCATTGAAACCCCTCTGTAAAAATCTTCAGAATATAGAGAGGAATAAAAGTGGAAAGTTTGGTGAATGTGAGAGCTGCTGAAGTGGAGATTTTTAACTTTTAAAGATATGTTTTGTAAATGTACAGACATTTTGATTAGGCTAAAATAACTAATAGATATCACCATGAAACTTCCCTATCCCTATTTTTTGTATTACAAGTTTTCTGAAATGTGATGTTTACATATGCAAATGAGGCATCATCTAATGGTAACTTTTGGTACATTTTAAATTTTTATTTTTTTTTTAATTCTACTATATTCATCCCGGAAGGGTAAATTTGTCTCTTCATTTACCCTTCCTTGTATATAGGGAGCAGTGGGCTGCCCATGACAGGCGCCCGGGGAGCAGTTAGGGGTTCAGTGTCTTGCTCAGGGACACTTGGACACGAGACACGTAGCAGCCAAGGATCGAACCGCCGACCGCCACGGTTAACGGACGACCCTCTCTACCCAATGAGCCAGGTCGCCCCCGAATTTGGGAGAAATCTAATGATGCAAATATACAACGTAGTAAAATAAACACTTAAAAGGTGTATTTTGGATGTTTTCCTTCCACTAGTCTGAAAGAAGACAAACAGACCAAAAGCTCCACATTGACCAGAGCATGTAAAACAATGTTGAAGCCTGCAGTGTCTCTTCTTAAACGTGTATCAAGTGAGGGGTCAGAGTACTGCATGAGGGCCACTTGTCTGATTACAAGTGAACATCCACTTCACTTCTAAACCAAAACAGCAGGAACCAGGATAGATCCAAACTGAATGTGACTGAGCATCACTTGGTCTGGAGACATGAAGCTGCAAGAAGCAAATACACCTCGTAGCTTGATGTCAATATGAGTAGAGTACGTCAAGAGACATTCAAAATAGGACCAGGTGTGTTTTCTAAATAAATCATGTGCTAAGTGGCATTTCGCTATTGTTAATAAGCAACAGTGCTTCGCTTTACCAGTTTGCAGTTGAACTGACTCAGTCTGGATGTGGAGTGTTGAGCTAAACTTTAACAACTGTAGCAGTCACAGGGGTTTATGCACAACGGAAGTTAGAGCGTCTTCATCTTCTCTACTGTGCCGGATTCCCCAGCGGCACAGAATATTTGAGTGGTGTACAGTTACAAGAGGGATTTAAAATCAAATCTTATGCTTTGATTGGACTGCTTACAAGGGGGCGGGCTTATAGCGAGATCCAGAGCTACAGAGGGCTGTGGCTCCACACACACCGCCCTCGTCGCTAAAAGTTGCAAAATGATCGTCGGCTGGATGTTGTTTGAATATATTGTTAAATAGGTGCATGCTGTGACTGGGGATGTGATCTAGAAGGGTTAAAAGGTCATTTGTGTCCCTGTTGTCATGCATCCTAGGACACACATTAGAGGGAAGAGCACATTAAAATAAACCTAAGAGCCCAATATGATCAGAATCCTAAGATGCATTCACTGCCCAACAATGATGTCAATAGAGGGGAATCGAGCTGAAACAAGTAGTTTCAATAACCGCAAATATATTACCTGCACAATAAGATGAGAAAGATATAATATCATGGCTTTTTTAATTGACATCACATCAGACCTGAAGGAACTGAATTTAAAGCTGCAGGACAATTCAGTTATATTTATTCTTCTAAAATGAAGTACTTTATTTCAAGATGGACGTCTTTCAGAAGCTTTCTCTTATGTATTGTATTCTTAAAGCATCCCTTATGTTACTTGAAATGAGAGAAAAATTCGACCTCAGGAGTTGGGCGAAGCTGAAGTATAACGTTAGCTTCCTCTTCTTTCTTTCACACCATTATGACATTAATAACTCAGGTTTGGCTACTGATCAGAGCAATTAAGAAAGATAAAACTAGAATCTGTCATTTGTCTCCATTCAGCATTTTCTAGACTAAATGATTAATCGAAAAAAATCCTTCGTAGCGATCCCCTAAAAAATTAAAGATGATTATCCTTGAAAGTAATTAAAATGCATTAATCGTTACTTAATCTCAATGTCTCTTGGATATACTTCAATGGAACATTGTTAGCAACACATCGTCATGCAAGTCTGCTTCCCCCAATGATGCTCCACACTGAACCCTGACCTACACACTTCACAAAGTCGAGGGTCAAGTGTGGGGATGTGTGGTACTGACTCAGGCTACTACGTTTCCATTTTGAAACGCACATCTTTTTGCTACGCTTCCGACAATTTGTTAGCTTGAAAACTCCGGGGTTGTGACGTAGTGTGGACGGGGAAACCGGAGACCTTTGAAAACGCTGAGTTACGCTTCCGCGCTTGCTACTTGATTGGGTCTTAGCAGTCACGACGTGTCCTTCCCTGATTCGTCACGCCGCCGGAAGAAAACAAACACTAGTCTTGATTACCGATCGACTACCAGGTTAATTCACCATGGATAACTGATTACAGGTGTTGCTGACCTTGTTGTGTAAACTAGCAGCTGTTGTGCAGTTCAGTTCTGAATTTCATAACTCTACTACTGCTGACATGCAGAGGAAGCAGCGGTTATTGGAGCGATTAGCGAGCGGCATTATCAGCCCTACGGAGCGACCGTCTGAAGTCACGCGTTTGTGGCTTTGAGGAGGGCGATGGACTTTCCTTTTCAATGCTTATTTTGTTCTGCACAACTATTGTAAAATCCACACACATAAACTATAAAAGGAACAAAAGCATAAATACTCTCTAGTACGACAGAGACTTCAGCTACGAGTGTGAGAACACAATACAACGAAACCGAGGAAACGAGTGAGAGACCCATAATCTAGTAAACTTTGATTTGTAAGTTTTCATAATAAAGTAGATTTGGTGTGTGTGTGTGTGAGGGTGAGAGTGAGTTTTTTCCCCACTAAATGTCTGTTTAAGTAGAGGAAGATTAGAAAAGATCTTAAGTATCAAGCCCGACCTTTTATTAGTAAAGAGTATTGTAACACTTTGTTCTATTTTCTGTATGCAAGCAACCAATGTACTTCCTGTTTACACTGGCGCTCGAATGCCCAGTGTACGTAAACAGTCCGGCGATATTCGTTTTCAGGCGTTGAGATCGTTTTCGCTTTAAAACCCTGTTTTAAGATTGGAAAGGTATTCGTGTGGATGTAGCCTCATACAGCTGGATCTGGTATCTGTGACAACTATTCTATATGTATATACATTTATCCTGGAATTTGAATTCCCGTCTAAGTTTTGACCAACTAGTTGCTGCATTAAAAAGGTTTACACTCATTTATATATTTATATTTGTTACATTTTGTTTTACACGTTAGGAAAACAATGTGTAAGTCAAGCCTGATTTTGCCTTCCACATAAAAGAATGATCCCACTCACATCCACACAGCTCATCATTTAAACACTGGTAACAGATCGGTACTCTCAGTATCAGTATGGGACTGAAAAAGCGTGATCGGTGCATATAGTCAGGTGCAGGACCAGCCTGGTAAAAGGCCAGCAGTGACTTCCTCACCTGACGGAGCAAAAAGCTAACAAGCGGCGCCGGGCTTCAAGGACAAACACAGGAGGTTGTGTCTTGCTCCTCGACTCGGCTCCCCTGCCTACTCGAATAACTGTGTGGGGGTGTGGGTCTTCAGAGAAGATAAAGTAAAATAATGGACCATTTTATCTGTCTGTGAAAAGCCTCCAGCTGCCTCCAGATCGTGATCTGGGCTGCTAAATTCCATTTTGCCTTCCTTTTTTTTTTTTTTTTTTTTTAAATTTGAATCCACTGAAACCCCCTCTCGTCCCTCCAATCATAAGCGTTTCATTCCGCCTCATGGAGTATCAATGACTCAGGGAGGTTCTCAGGCACTAAACTTGGGGATAATGGTTCATATCTCCCCTGCCCATTTTTGTGAATAAAATGAGACAACTGTAAAACAGCCATTTCATTACTCTCTGACAGTGGAGCGCAGAGCAAAACTGGGCCCTGCGTCCATTAAGACGCTTCCTCATCCTATGGCCACATGGGTCCCGACAGGAAAATAGGAAACAAAAAAAGAGATTCAAATCTCACAGCTATACTGGAATGCTGGCACAGTGCCTCGCCTGGCTCATGTTGAATCGACCAGAGTTCTGCAGACTTCATGGGTCCAATTCATTAGATCAAACATTCTTTGAGATGACGAAGTTGACGAGAACACAGCTGCATCTTTGCATCGCCGTGGACATGTCATTAAAAGCACTGGGTCAGGGCCAATGTTGCCATGTTTTTTGAAAAGATTCAAAATGAAAGAACCTGGAATCTCGTGCTGCCAACGACAGCACGTTTTAGTAGAGAAGGCTGAATTACACGCTGTCCGCTCGTATTACAGGAAGCGGAGCTACTATCGTCCACACAGCATAAATCATCCATCTCTTTGCCATTTAGATCCATGATTGTACCATCTGTGGTTGATGAATATATGATGTATGGTATGTGACATTTTTAATATGTGCCAGTTAATTAAGTCAGACTCGATTCGGCACGATACGTCATCGAGCCGCCTGACCACACACTCGAGCTCTCCGACCTTCCCGTGAGCTGGTGAGGGGGGGGATGCAACATGACACACTATGACTTCATGACCCCTGATGTTAACACTGTCCCAGTCTGTATTCACATATTCACATGATGTGTAAGTCTACACTGCATCAGGTATTCTCCATCTCGTTCCATTTAGTCTCTTCTACCGACTGTGTACTCACCCAGTTGTTCCTGCGTGGCCCCTTCTTCCAGAAAGGTGATCCTCTCCAGGATGGCCCAGAACATCACACCCAGGGAGAAGATGTCTGCCTGGGCTGTGTAGGTCAGTCCGCCCCACACCTCTGGAGCCATGTAGAAGTCAGAGCCGCAGGTGGAGGAGAAGTGCTGTCTGGTCAGCTCACCGTCCACCGGACCCTCACTCATCTTGCTCAGACCGAAGTCCGCCACCTAGAGGTTGGACGGGCAGATTGACTGAAAATGAAATGCTAAAACGCAAAAGAGATGAAACCCGATGCTTAATTTTCCCTTTGGATAAAAGCTATGTAAAGATTTGTAGAGGAAGGCTGAGGTATGGAGGTATATTTCAATACGTGGAAGTGTTCACTCAGTAGAGCCGAAACAAACAGTCCCTTAAATAGATCATTCAAATAAGAGAGAATCAATCAGCGACCAGCCTATTTTGATTATCGCTTCCATAATTTTAAGTTAAAAAAAGAAAAGCAAAATAGTTTCTGATTCCAGCTTCTTAACTGTGAATATTTGCTGGTTTTGGTGGTCTTCTATGACAGTAAACTAAATATCTGGACTGATGGTAGAACAGACAACACATTTGAAATGTCAATTTGGGCTTTGGTCATATGGGAAAGGCTTTTTTTTGGTGTTTTCTGACATTTTATGGATCAAATTATTAAAACCAGAAATGAATTGACAGATACATTGTTTATTTTTCAAGTTGCATCCCTATAGCATATCTTTCTATTCTACACAGGGTACAACATCATTTCATGTGCACCATTAGCAAAAGGACATGGGGACAGGAAAAAGGAAGAAAATGGGCCCGATGTTGTGACTACAATATTCAATTCCAAATGAGTGCACCTGTGGACTGGAGAGTAAAAATGCACGACTATTAAGAGTGATAAAAAAACAGACAAATGCATGTGAGAATGTCTAAGATGAAGGCTTGCGAGGGCAGACATACATTTGGTGTATTTTTGTATTACATTTAGCCCTATAATAAAGGATTTACCTCACAAACAATTCATTTTACTTACTGACCACACTGTTGTCATGCAATATATTCCTAGTCATACACTATTTAGAGATGGTGTGGTAAACTTGTATAACTCCTGACAAACCCCAGATAAAGGTTTGTCTCAGTATTTTGGGTTTCAATTGTTTTTGGTACAAACGTTTGGATACTGACAGCATTTTTATTTTCAGTTACTCTTTCATATTGCTTTTTATTATATTGTTTATTGTCTCAAGTTCATTGTTACTGTGAAGACCCAATAACCTTCTGAAAGAAAAAATAATGATTGTTTCAAAGTTGTGTACTGACTGGGATAACACCACTGGAGCTGACGTAAACACTGTCAGCGTCACAACAGGCTGCCTACCTTGACGACTGGACCCCTCTGTGACATGCAGACCAGCACGTTGTCTGGCTTCAGGTCTCGGTGGGTGATACCCAGACTATGCAGGAAGGCCACGGCACTGCAGAGCTGTCGCACCACGCTGTGGTTACGCTGGCAGTCCGGTGGCCCGGAGAGCAGGTACTGATTCAAGTCGCCCCCATCACAGTACTCCATCACCAGCCACAGGGCGAAGCAGCGCAGGGGTGTCGGCGGCTGCTCTTCCTCCCTCGGGGCCGGTCTCTTCCTGGCTTTGTTCTGAGGCCTGTGTGGGGTTGTAGAATCAAATGCACTTGATTTAGTCCTGTCCTGAAGTCTTGAGACAGAGCTGCTCCTCCGCTGGGTGTCATTCCTCTCCTGACTTTGTGCCGCTCTGGCTACACTGCCCTTCAGCACGCTCTCGACCAGATGTGGAGGCACTTTCCCTGGTTTTAGGGGCTTCAGGCTCCTCGGCCCGGTCTGCAGGAGGCAGCTGTGCAGTGCAATGACATTGACATGGTTCTTGGCAGTGGCTCTCATGGCCCACAGCTCTTGCAGGTAGAGTTCAATGCACTCCGGGTTGCTACAGGGCAGCCGCTTGATAGCCACCCTCTGTCCTGTTTTGGCCATATGGCCCTCAAAGACCACACCATAGCTGCCTCGTCCTACCTCCCTCTCTAAAGTGTAGAGCTCCTCCATCTCTCACAGGGGCTGGAGCCTGAGGTGACTGCGTGCTAAGACAAATAATACAAATTTAAGAAAGCGATGGTTAGCATGATACAAAAGTACATGTAGCTAGTGTTAACATATACAACTATACAATGAGTGTCTAGTATTAACAACAGTGTAACGTTCACTGTAAAATAGCAGCAAACCCTTATCCAGGCTAATTTTTAAGTTTACGTTTTCACGTGAGACCCAAAATTAAGCCCCGGATGCTTAACGTTAATTAAACTCAGCTGGGATTACTAACGCTAACGTTACTGTAACGTTATGTGCTAGAGCTGTTTACTTCTTAAATAAATTAAGCTAACTTTCCTCTGTTTGTATTCAAGTTGACGTTAACAAGACACAATGTACTGTACAAATGACTACATGTTCAGTGGCCACGAGAACATATGAAGGAAGTTACTGAATACTTTTAACATTGCGCTGTCTGTAGCCGCACGAGCGTGTTAGTTTAAAAGGGAAGCGATACACAAAGCTCTTACGTTAGATAGGCTCTCGTTATTTTGATTTCAAACTTACCCACAAAGACTTCAGCTTACATTACCAGCAGTGAATAGACTGGAATCTACTTGTTGGGCAAACCGTCTCGCGCCATATTCAACGAAGTTTGATTATTTATGGTCGATAAACAACTAAGATAAAAAATGACAACACTTCTACCAGCTAATGCGAGAGACTTCCGTAACTAAATTCAGAGCGTGCCGCTCTGTGTTTACGTGCATTGTGATTGGTTACGGAAATTCAGTCGCGTGCTGTGATTGGTTGGTAGCATAGCCGTAGGGCGTAGTACAATTCAAAACAAGACACCGCAAGTTGCAACTGCCAGCAGATGAAAAGCGTCAGATACTTGTCGGCTGGGTTCAAGGTATAGAAACGGACTGTTGATATCAGAAAGAATGACAATAGTCAATGGAACCTTTATTTGAAGAATGCCAATACATTTTAACGCAATAAAGTGATATTAGATCAAATAAACAATGCTAAACAACGCAGTTTTGCGGCTGCAAGGTTTGTCAGAGGAGTCAGTTAGAAGTGTGGAAATAAGCCGATAATATTAGCAAGTGTGATGAGACACACTCACATACTATAGTAGCCATGTACACATTCAATGTTAGATGCACTGCAGTTACACCAGCGAAGTTAATGGCATGTAGTATGTTTATAATAATAATTATAATCATAATTGTTATCATTATTATCGGTGATGTTATTATGATTTATTTATGATCATCATGATTACAAAACTTAATGTTGCCCTATATTGAAAAAAATATTTATAGGCACATTCAATAGACTTTGCTCAGAGAGAGACTTTGGTAGACTCACAGTTCAGGACACATTAGACATTGGAGGAAATAAACTAGATAGAAGTGCTGATAATGCTTTACTGAAGCGATACATCTAAATAGGTATAGCCTACGTGAAATAGGACATTTTTGTAATCAAGCCATTTAATTTGACAAAAAGCACTGGAAGTGCAAAAACAGCAAACTTCCCTTGTTGCTGCAGTCCCCGTTTAATCACAAAAGACCATCTGAACAAAACACACACACACACACACACAACGAGTGGGTGCTGCATCAGTATCGACTGTTTTTTGGTGGTGGAGCGGCAACCGTGGTGATGACAGATAACAGCATCAGTGTGTGTGTGTGTGTGTGTGTGTGTGTGTGTGTGTGTGTGTGTGTGTTCTTCTGAGAGAATATAATAGGAAACATGGTGATTCATTGCACTGAAGCACAGGAAGAAAAAGAAGAAAGAACGTCTCTCCGTTTGTGTGTGTGTGAGAAATGTGAGTGCTTATGTGAGCCATAGCTTTTATCCGCGATGCCAATCATGAATCCTCGTCATTACTTGAGGAAGATGGAGGCAGTCACACTCGGCTTGCTTTCATCTTGAAGCACATGCCCTCTATTCTATTATCATATCTCACTTGTTTGACAGATATCTGGATGCAGACATCCAGCATAATATAGAGTGCACCCGAATGTATACGGGAAATATTTAGTGGGATCCACTCGGAGGTGTTGGAGGTGCCGAAATTGAATTTCCCGACAAATTCAATGAAGCATTCATGCCCCCCCCCCCCACTACCAAAACACATGTTAACGAGTCCGATAAGAATTATTGTTTTAATCACCTCTGTTTTCAGACTAATTGTGTTTCTGTGGGGGCTTTGCTTGCTAATTATAGAGTCCATCAACAGGAGGGGCAACAGTAATTATTTCCTTGATTGAGGTCAGAACCCCTTGCATTTAATCCAGAGGTCTATACCCCTCCTGCTCAAAGAGTAAACATCTCCTCGGCGTCTCACACTTAATTTCACAGCAGTCGCTCTTTTTACAAACGATGGTTTTGTTCCTCACTAAGCCAGCTTCCATGTCTTGATTGTGCAGAGCCCAGTCTCCTTACACCGCATTATTTTCTATAAGAGAGAAAGGTTTTTTTCCCTGGTTTCAGATGCCCCCCAAAAAGGCACCCGAAGCGGGTTACGCAATGAGATCGATGTATAAAACACATGAGATACTGCCGTGTGGCTCCCCGAATGCCTAAGCTCCGGAATCAAACTTCCCCGGAGTGTTTTCGGTGGCTGACGCAGCAGGTTTTCAGGGCGGTGGGTGCAATTCTTCTTCCGTGCAAAAAAAAGGTAATTTTAGGCCATGCTGTTAATATCAATTACTTGTGTCTTGACAAGGGGAAAGCCCATGCAATCCACAGCTTCTCGTCATTGGGTTTAGGAGGGTAACAACTCTGGATAGGATGGAGAGGAGACGAGGAGGTCGGATATGTTCCCAATACCGGTCAGTTGTGGTCGGAAGCCCAACAGCCGTCAGCCAACCGCTTTGGGCTCTTGAAATGAATCTCCTAAATCTAGGAAATAAAAGTCTAACTTGGCGACTAAGCCAAAACAGTGCAATGCACTGTATGCAAATGTATGTCAATGCAAATTCAGGGAAATACCGCCAAGTGCTTATGTCTGTTTATTGGAAAATAGAGTTCATTATAGGGAACTGTCTTAGGACAGATACTATATTTAAGCTGATTGCATAATAAGTCCAGCTTTTATGTCAGCCATCAGACTCTCTGATTTCACCACAGTGGGGCATATAAAACAACTTGCAATGTTTCTTTCTCCTTAAAGCATTTTAGTTATCATTCTCTGGTTCAATTATTTAGCATGTTTCCATTGATACAAATCAATACATTTGTTATTATGAACCCTCTACAGCTTTAATGTTGTATTATGCCCGTTTGGAAACCAATTCCACATTTCTACAGAAGGATATTTGCGTTTCTAATCCTCGTGGAGAATTAGGGAATGATGAAAGCTTTAAGATTTATTTTTATTTTTTAACACTGGGAACGTTGGGCTCTCCTCCATGCCAGAAATAAACACTTTTTAAAGATTATCTGTGGAATTAATATTATTCTCCTCAAATTCATTTTACAGACCATGTGAAACACTGACATCTTTCATGAATTGAAGAAAACCCAATATTTTCAGATAGATTACCTCACATGTTGAAACAATACAGGATTCCGCGGCTTCATACATCTACGAGAGGATGTACAAAATCCATCCCTACCAAAACTGGACTAATATGGTTTTGACGTGACACGGTGCCAAGTTAAGCTCGACCTTCTCCGTCATCGAGGTAATCACTGCCTCTTGGCCACCAGAGGAAGTGTGTGTGTACACTGGACAGCCGGTGGATAACGGCGATATCAATGACAGACAGGCCCCCGCGACGGCTGCTTGTTCTTCTTGGTTCCTTATCTCAGCCGCACCGAGGGCTCTGTCTATGTACCCAATTCATCCATCACTATCAGACCACACACAGGTTCAGGGCCGGCATTCACACTTTTCACAGGGGGCTAAAGCTAATGCCAGCTCACCACGAGGAGGGAGTCAAATTTGAAGTGTGACTTCAACACCCTAAAAGTGGGTTTTTGCTGTGGCTATTGTATTTAACAGAAACACAGTCATTATGATAGTTCCATCGCATGTACTAACAACTGATTGCTACTGAGCTAGCCACAGTCGGTCATTCCAAAACTTTGGTATAGACTGAAATACCTCAACAATTATTGGATGAATTATACATGTTTTACAGACTTTCATGGTCCCCAGAGGATGACTCCTCATGACTCTGGTGGTTTCCTGATTCTAGCACCACCAGCAGGTCAAAGTTTTTACTTATCCAGTGAAATATATTTAAATCTAGTTGGATTGGCACAACATTTTGCCCAAACATCCAATGTGAATCTAATGTGCTTTTGAGATGTTATTGTTTTGTTCTTCAAAATTCACCATCGGGGTATTTACTACCGTATTATAAAGCATTCAAATCATCACGCCGACTCGTCCACGTCACAGCCTCATTGTGTTTACTCGTGCTGACCGTGGTGTAATTTGTATATAGCCTAACATTAGCTTTTTACTTCTGCCGATTGCATTCACGCTTCAAAAATGAATCAATTTGTTAAGATTATCTTGATAAACAAGAAGTTTAAATGTCAGAATTGCTGGTTAACCATCGAGTTTGTTTTTTGTAATAATCCAAAATACAATACAACTGGCTTTTTGTCGAGTGACGCAGTGAAATGCTAACTTCTGTAAAAACACGTCATCCCTGCACCACTCTATGTACTGTATACTAATGGCTTTGATGATCCCCAGATATTTGTGATTTGAGTCAAAGGACTAGACAATTATTTGATGGATTTCCATGAAATATGACAATCATGTCCCTAACAAGATAATATCTGTGGTGGGTCGTTAAAGGGGAACCAGACCCATTTTCATAAATGATTCTAAGACAGTCCAAAAATATTAGTGGCCTGAACAGTTGTCGTCCAACTCAATTTTGTAAAGGTCATCAGGAATAAAGTTTGGAGCTCCAAAGACAATGATGTTCTGAGTATATGAGCACATTTTCTGTTTTTGAACCTAAACGGTAAAGCTGTGGGCCGGACGGCTAAACATGCACTTTCACGTGATAATTGTTACGTCCCTGCCT
This sequence comes from Anarrhichthys ocellatus, assembly GCF_004355925.1. Taxonomy (NCBI): domain Eukaryota; kingdom Metazoa; phylum Chordata; class Actinopteri; order Perciformes; family Anarhichadidae; genus Anarrhichthys; species Anarrhichthys ocellatus. Next base: position 195,838 of record NW_022280163.1, on the reverse strand, counting down.
TTCCTGTTTAATATATCTGTGGATCTCCTCAACTGAACAATCAACATGTATCACTACAGAGAAAGCTCTCGGTACACGTCTTGCTTTGCATCCCCAAATCTCCTGCGTGACTCACACAGACCACAGACTGGTTGCGTACTCTGTCCATCGACTGCTTTACATTGTTCACTCTTTCATTCACAAGAAGAATAAAGTCTCCTGTTCAGGTGCGGTGCCATCGCCACCAACAAAACCCCCCTCCCCGGCACAAACAACCTCATCGACCCGTGATCATCTCCACGGCACTGCTTTCCTCACTTGTTCTCAACTTGATCTTCTGGGGTAAACATCCAGTTCAATACGCTATTGTTCCCCCCTGGCCTTGGCAGCCGGTTTGGCCTCTCGGTTGCTGGGTTTTTATGGACACCTAACACACAGGAACCCAGGATCAATCTCAAGGTGGATGATGCATACTTTTAGAGCCCCATTAGCTGGCTCGATGAAGACGAAACCGGTGGCGTAGGCGACGCCTTGCTACGTCAGTGCCGGAGGGTCACGGGTTGTGTGGGGTTTTTGTGCGTAACAGAATGAGGGGAATCCACCCCTCTCTCTCTCTCTCTGTCTCTCCCTCCTCTATGTGAGTGGTGATATACAGGGGAAGGGAGGGGGGATGGTGACGGTGGTGGTGGTGGGGGGGGGTTGAGCCAGGAGGGAAGGGGTGTGCCATTATAAGAAGCCTCAGAGGAGGCATGCGTTCAGTTGTTGAAAGCCTAAGGATACGAGCTGAGCCACCAAAACTGTCCTGTAAGCAGCAGAAGGAGGACAGCAGACCTTTACGTCACTGACACAGGTAAGGAAGTGCTCAAGTGTGACTTTTTTGTTTGTTCATAGGAGTGTGAGTCTACCTGCGCGGAGAGACCGTGCAGTTCAACGAGTAAGCGCTGATAAACAGACGCTTTTTCGGAGAGGAGAGAGCAGTTAATTAGGAGAGGACTTGTTGTCTGGTGTATGCACAAACCAGCGGCTAATAGATCCTGGGGGAACGTCGGTGTAGGGCAACCACTGTTAGGATTTTCCCTCTTTCATCTCCCCCCCCCCTTTTTTTTTGAACTGAGTTTTCTGCTTTGTCTGTTTCTGGCTTTGTATATTTGGGATTTTGATCTCAGGAGATGCCTCCTGTAAATAACCCTCCTCCCCTGCAGTAACCTTTTTTTTCCATTACTCTGATTGTGTCCCTGTGGCTCTGAAGGTACCACAGTCACCGTCGGCAGTACCCACATCACACCTGATCCTGACTTAATTAACAGGAGAGAAAGTCCCAAGTCGTGCTGAGAGAGCAGAGACGCTTAATTGCACTTTGCATTTGGCTAAGGTGTACCTGACTTTAATCTAACACAAGTAGAGTGTACATATAAATATATTTTATACACAAATAAGTTAAAAAAGCTACATTGATACTAAAAAAAGTAAATATATAAAAAGAAGAAAAATACATATATAAAGAAAATATATAAAGCAAATAGCTTTCACTAATATCAAAGCTAAATTGATTCAGTCAGAGAATGCCTCTCCAAAAGCAGCTTATTCATGGTTTGCCCTTTTGATAGATCATGGAGTATTATATGTCACATTAAATACATCACACAGAGGCTTCAAAGTAACGTTGACAAAAGCTATTTTATTCTACCTGAAGCAGCCCCAGTAGGATAAAAAGAAAGAAAGCTGGAGAAGTGAACCAGTTGAACGCTGCTATTATGCCAAGCGCATGATAATGATGATTTTAATGATAATGGTAATGAATGTGCATAATCTTTTCCCATTATCAGTAAAGGCGATAGTGGCGCAGACGGGAGAGAAAATGGGTGGTTAATGTGCCATTCACAGATAGATGACTTCACACAGGGGAAATGCTTCATGAGGACTAGAACATGCTTACAGGACAGAGTCAGACATTTTACCGGACTGACCGGAATCATTTATTTATTTCAGTATGTTAAGTGTTTGGAGTCAACCAATTTATGAAATTTGTGTTAATTTTGTGTAGCAATGTACTTTGGCTCATTGTCTTATTATTATAAGATCTATATTAATCTACCAGAGAGGCCTCTCAATATCTGATATTTGAAACAATAAAAAATAGATCATGCAAAGATCCATAGTAAATACCATCATTTTTGTAAATATATATCATATAAATCTAAAAATGGTTAACCTCACACTGCTGCCAAAGAATGTCATAATTTCATTCGCAATTCATTATTCCGTCTCGTTGGTTATAGTACACGATGAGCATTCTCTCTCTAATCAGCTGATAAACGCTTTTAGGATTGCTGCTGCCTGCGCTATGATTGAACTGATTACAGGATTTAGACTCTGAGTCAACATCCATTACGACTGCTTGCAGTGTTTCACAAACACAGATCCTCTTGGTGATCACAGAATTATCTACTGCGGGAAACCAGGCAAAGTTAGCCAGACATTCCCCCTATCTGTCGCCCCCTCTCCCATCATGAGCGAGTACTTTTTGCAGTCCATCACTGTTTTCTCCGCCTTCACTGTCCTCACCTTGATAAAAGTGGCGATCTTGTCTGGCTGTGCTAGATTGCTTTCGCCCTCCGGCTCCATGTCCAATGGATTAGTGCAGGTGTCAACGCAGCTTAACAGCAACCAGATCAGTGATGACACCCTGTCAGCTAACCCTCTGCACAATTTCAGCCACGCAGTCTGGGGACCGAGTGCATCATTAAGGGCGCAATGTTCCTGTTGCCTTAATAACCTTTTGTTTTCCAAAAGTCTATTCTGCTATTCTGCTGTGACCATTGACACTTTCACTTTTTAAAACGTAGTCTCTGTGGTTGAGCTTGATGTCAGCGTATCCCCCCCCCCTCACACACACGTCAGTGCATGTCACTTTCTTTTCTGGTCTCTTCGAAGTTTAAAAAAAAGAATAGCAAAACAACCCTCTGTAACTTTAATACAAAGAGTCAAGATTCATGTGAATGCAGCTCTCTGCGAACAGCATCCGCCGTTTGTCTCTTAACGAATATGCCGTGAGACAGTTTATCAGCCAAATCGAAAGTTGAACTGCACGGGGAGAGTTTTATTTCAGAGCTATAAAAGACAGACTCCATGTGGACTGAATGAAATGATTGTTGGTGTGAGTTCCCCCTATGAAAGACATTCTATCTGACGCTGGGGAGGATCTTCCCTCAGGTGCAAATATGTTCCCCAATTAAAAGAAACCCTGCGAGTGCAACTGATGGAAACAATAGCAATGATATGCTCAATTGATCTGATATGATGGTGCCTCGAAAGGAATACGAAGGAGTATGAAGAGTAGCGTGTCTCCACTTAATATGCGTTTGTGAGAGCGTTATAGGCTACGCGGGATATGAGGTGAGAATCAGATGCAGTTTATCACATTTCCAATCAATATGTGCTCCACGGTCTGCATGAGATAAGAGTTCCTAAAGCAAGATGACCAGGAAGTCTGATTCTATCAGCAGATATGATGGCAATAAGACAAAGAGAATTCCTGAGACAAAACGTGTCTCTGTTGCATGTAATTGCAGCATCATCGCAACCTCGATGACCTTCGCGTTTGACCTCTTTTGTCAACGCAGAAGGGGAATTGACGAACTGTGAGCATCGTGCTCCACGATGCTCACAGTTCGTCAATTCCCCTTTTGCGTTGATGATAACCAGGTTTCTGTGCTGTGACGGGTCAGGTAATCTGGTCCACTCATGAAAATCTGGTGCGGCTGTGGCGGACACGTCTAAATGGGATTAAGCACATTCTCTCAGATGAGTCATTTCAGGAATCCGTCCTGAACGCGAGGGAAGGGCACAACTGCAAGCCCACCTCCTGGTCGTCTGAACTCTCCACTGAGTCACGCACTGTTTATCTGAGGCTGTGCACACTGGATTTACACTGTGAGATGATTCCGTGGCTGTGTGTGTGTGTGTGTGTGTGTGTGTGTGTGTGTGTGTGTGTGTAAATCCTCCTCAAACTGAAGGTTTTTGAAAGAGTAACTTGTTATCTGTGTTTGGACAGGACAACAGTGGTCAAAGTTTGGTGTTGATTTTCTTTGGGCTTCTGTGGATGTGAGTTTTGAGTTCAAGGAAGAAGGTGATGCCAAGTTAGTAAGGACACAGGAGTGGTTTCAGAAGAGAGATCCTTTTTAGTTATCATGATGTTTTTCCGTGTTAAATACAAAGAGCTCTGTGCTTTACTTTCTTGTTTTTGACTGATTTTAGTGTCTTTTTAGACAATAAAGTGTAGATAAAAATATTACCCGAAAAAAAACGAGTGAGTCCCCTTTTCAGTCCTGAGGACTGTCTGCAAGGGTTCCTTTCAGGTTTCATATCACCCCAACAACTATAGACTTAACCATAGATAAGAAGTGGTAGTACTCACCCATTGGTTTGTGGACTACAGTTTTGAAGCTTCGAGTTTGGCATTTTGGTCGTTGGAACCACTAACTAACTCACTAACTGAAAACACACTGTGAAAGGGTTTAAGTTCTAAGACGAAAACACAGACAACTCCCAGACCGGACAACGCCGTGGTAGAGACCTTTCAATCACAAGGTAGCCCCGCCCTAAAGCATCCCCTGCTTTATGGTCTGTTTGACTCTAAATGGACCATCATTTACTAAATGAACATCATGCTGTATTGAAGAAGACTTGAAACTAGAGATTGAGACCATAAACTCATGTTTATAATGTTTACTGAGGTAATAAATAAGGTAGAGTCATTTTCTATACAACCATACTTCTTACCAAAGTGGTCTTGCATGAGGTCCAATGTTCAGAGAGGTTTTAGTTTGAAAATCGACCTAAAACTATAAAAGTGAGGTGGACATGTGGACCTTCATCCCCAGTGGAAATCAGGCCCTTGGTTATTTGAATAACAACGTGAAAACAGAAATGTTCTCCGTACGCTTTGGGAAGAGCAGAATAACCAAAAACCATTCTGGAAATGGTTCCATTAGGGATGGAGTTTTAAATGAGTTTATTGAGTACAGTCTAATTGCAGGCAATCAATGACCTATGAGAGATACACTTTCTTGTGTCAAGAGGCTGGCCCGATGAGTCACCATGTGAGGAGCCTGTTGCAGGGAGCCTGGTTCAGAAGACGTCACTCATTTAAGGTTAACGGCCCTCTGCAATGTTGATTTAACAATTACAGTTAACGTGGGAGTGGAATTATTTTACAATTCTTATTTCTGTGTGCTGATTTTCTACAGATCCTTCCATTTAAGAAACCATCTAAAAGCCTAACACATTAAAGGGTCGCAGCACCCCAAATTACAAAATAACGTATTTTCTCATTTACTTTTAGTGTATCTACCCAAGCAGAGTGTGATGGTTTTGGAGATATCTGCCTCGGATATATCTGACTCCACCCTTAAACAATGGGGGTGAATGTCCCTGTTTATCTGGAAATTCAGTTTCCACTCGCTGAACTATACCAAAGAAGTAGTCCTTATTTAACAATGTGTTCTGTTGTCTCCTAGATATTATGCTTGTATAACTGTGTTTGTATGATGATGACGTTTGCAACTTTTTTTATTTTTGAACTGCATGGCAAAGAAGTTGGGCGTAGGAAATGCAGGACTATGGCACTAGAGACCAGGGTTCACATCCTGTCTGTGGTTAGGTTCAGGCACCAAATGCGTTGGATGTCTTCAGTCTTTTCGGTATTAAACTGATAGTTGCTATGAGCGAATATTGTATTGCAAGAGTAGACATTGTGGGAGAAACAAATGAACATATCACTGAAACGTTTAGTTTATCCTCATTATGTTGATTTAAAAAAAAAAAACATGCCTTACATTTCAGTCTAAATGCATTTGCTGTTGTATATAGTACGAAAACTGTAATCTCAGGTGAAATAGAGTCAAATTACAATAAAACCCAACATATGTTCTGATCTGCCTCTGGTGGTGTACGGCCGTGCATGCTGATATATTAGGTTTGATGTGCTCAGGTTTTGAGATGTCTGTCTCTGCCATTTCTTCCTCCACCTCAGTACAATGGAGGTGAATGGAGACGCATTTGTCGCACTCACAGCATTTAATAATGACAATTGGTATCAACAGTTTTCACAGTTTGGGACAGTGTTGATTTCTTCTTTTTTTATGAGCTTTCACAGCCTTACCTGTATTCTAACATTGTATTAGAATTGAGGGAGAAATCCCAGAGACTGTTATTTAAAACCTGGACAAGGAAAACTATCTCCAAACCACTACGGATTACATTTTTCACTTGAGTAAACTAACCCTTTAAAATAATAGACTATATTGATTTCACACAGGCGTCTGGAGAAATGTATCAGAACCAGACTGGAGAAAACTATGAATTTTGAATCAGTATCATGAAGCCCCGTCTTTGTCTTTCCCCCACTCTCCACTCACACACTGAACTGCACTTTATTGGCCCGTTATCCCACATCAACGCATTTCAACAAGCGATTTTAAGCGAGTGTGAGGCGATAAAACACTCATGAATCTCCTCAGGTTATAATTAATCAGGCACCATTAATGGCCCTGCAAGAAGTAATCGGTAGAACAGGAATTGTAATCATTTTCCCTTCATACAAAGTGACCACATCTTTACGCCAGCCATCTTTGCTTGTCCTGGCTTCAGTTGAGATCTAAGCACAGCTGGAAGAGACTAGAAACCTCAGCAATATGGCATGAAAGATAAAAAGCCACAATCCACAGATGTGGAAATGGAGATGAGTGGAGGAAGAAAAGAGGAGTGCTGAGGTAACAATGGGAAAGTGGATGCAACAGGAAGCAGAGAGAGTCCTCTAAGTTATCTGTCCTTTGTGTTTTCCAGCTCCATGCAGGTGACTAATGGATGAGATAGAGGGAGGCAGAGCTTTGTCGAGACCAGCGCCAATCTTTTCTTCTCCCTCCCCCCCTCTCACATTTGTGACACCGTGGCCCCCTCTCCACCCTCCATTACAGCCGCTAATGTTGATTTATCCCAGCGGTAACTCTATTAATACACTTCGCTTTGCAACTTTGTGCGCGGTGTTCACGCGGCTCGCATCCCGCGAGGCCATTGTTGGCGGCAACGTGAGGGGGTCAAATAATTAAAGATGATCATGTGGATATTGCAGTGTTTTACAATAGCATTAATAGCAAATGAATGATGATATCGTTAGGCTGTATGAATACATTTACAATCATATTATAATTCGAATTGCGGAGTCAAACAGGATAATGTCAACATATCGGATTTTTAAACTCAAAACTGCTTCAAAGTAATGAAATATACAATCCATTATTGAAAAACTTTATCTTAAATCACTCGTGTAAGCCACTTAAAGGGCCAGTGTGTAGCATTTAGAGGGTCTATCAGCAGAAATGGAGTATTATAATAATAAGTATTTTTTTCTTTAGCGTATAATCACCTGAAAATAAGAATCGTTGTGTTTTTGTTATCTTATGATGAGCCGTTTATATATCTACATACGGAGCGGGTCCTCTTCACGGAGCCAGCTGCCATGTTTCTACAGTAGCCCAGAACGGACAAACCAAAGACTGACCCCAGATAGGGACATTTGCATTTTCACGTTATCGTGTCGGCCACCGTCCTCCACGCCTGACATTTCAGTCTGCTGCATTCTGCAACCTCACAGCTAGATGCTACCAAATACTGCACCTTTAAGAAGGAATCTGTTCGTAAGAGTGGTTCTAGCATGAGGCCTAATATATTTTTGACAAAGTCAAGAAAGTGGTGGGGGGACAAAATCCAGCTACTCAACATTACTCCAGAGATTCTTATGTATTTCAGGCTCGGACAAAAAACTGTTCCCAGAAAAACAAAATGCATGAGACGGGTGGTCCTTTAATGAATGCTCTGATTGCTTCCTGCGTGATTGAAAGGGGAGAACATTTTCTCTCGGAAACATTTTCAGGGTCTTAGTTAACTCTAATGGAAGCATAAAAGAGGGCATTTGTTTTGGAAAGAACCGAGTAAAAGCATTCATTTGTGCAAGATGGAAAGACTAATCTAAATGTAGAGGGACATCAAGCCCTTCGTTATGGTCCACTTTCTTTTTGCTTTCATGCCAGCGTTAATTTTAGAGAGCGAGGTTGTTTGTATTTGTGAATGATTAAGATATATTTTCAAATGCAGCTCTTCCCAGGCTCCTGGGCGGATTGTGCTGTCTTGTTTCTATCTGGGGGAAAGCCTGGCGTTCAGTGGCTTTCCCTTTCCCACTCGACCGCTTTATCCGTGTTCAGTGCATCGTATATCAGCTCCCTGCACCCAGTCGAGTGCTAGCTCTGTCAGATAGATTATGCAAATGACATGAAAAGTTAAGGATAGCTGAAATAGTATGCAAATGTATAGGGAAGGGTGGCGAAAATGGACCAGTGGCAATATCAAGACCAAGAGCTGTATCATTACTGGAGTAGGGCAGAGAGAAGAGTGTGTAGGTTCATGGCTCAAAGTGTCTCAGATGTGAAGGGCACAGATTCAATTTGAAGTTATTGAGATTATGGTCAAGTTGGTACTCTTTCTTTCTGTCAGCAGCTGTTGGCCACAATAATCCACGCATGCCATGGAAAGTATGATAACCATGACATGAGGATACAAAATAAATTACCAAAATGATTCTTATTTACTGGAGTGGTAAAAAGTGGTGAATAAGATATAACTTTTAGTAATCAGATCACTGTATCTCCATTTAAAGGTGAGTAAGCCTCTCAACGGCTCTCAACATGGCGACGCCTGAGCCGACGGCTTCCAGCTAACGGTGCAAACAGTGCTAACAGTGTTAACTGGAGGGGGGAGTCGGAAGGGTGGGCGCGACGTTATCAGCTGTAACCTGCGTATGAGAGCAGCGGTGAGCTAACCAGCTGGGGCACACTCACACGCGCTATGATAGCAACTTACTTAGCAAATAGTTGTTTGGTGCTATATTAATGCTCTGAATGTCATATATTACTCCTTTTAAGAAGTGTTTCTCTTACAAATGACCATTTGACACCAAATAATTGGTGATCTCATAACACTATCCTGTTATTCTTAACCTTGCCAACATTGTCATGATCCCAAAATGTTTTCTTTCTTTAGAGACTGTGATTGTAGCATGCAGTATTTAGTTATTAGTATTTATTTAGTATTTAGTATTCTGCTCTTAAGAGAATGGAGAAAGCTCCAAAATAGGTTGTATAGACATGATGACATATGAAATGTAAGTATAGCATTCTGTCTTAAGAAGACTAAGCTAACTTAAGCTTTGACACTAACTAGCATGCTAACATGCACAATGACAATTTTGGTTGGCCCAGTAGTAATGTGTTCACCCTCTTAGTTTGGCCTGCCTGGGACAGTGCCCCACTTCATGACAATCCATCCAACGGTTGTTGAGACATTTCATTCAAAAGCATCCATATCCACCTCACGGTGGCACGAGAGGAAAAGTTCACCAAAGTCCTCTAAGCGAGAACCATGAATGCCTGTAGGTATGAAATATTTCAGACTGGACCCAAGTTTCATCCTCCCTGCCTCCTAAATGCCCTTCTTTCAAAACCCACATCTCCCGTCTCTTGTCAAGCCCCAGCTGCGATAACGCTGGTGTTATTTGGGAACTCCTCCACTGCCACATAATATACTATTAAACTGTTTTCACAAGCGGCCATTTTAAAATGTCGTCGCAGGGTAAACCATGGGTCAATAATTGATAACATTAATTACGGCCCTGTTCAATGTAGGTGGGCCTTTGTGCATGCAGGCTTTCTTCAATGGCTGTGACACACTAAATGGAACAGGACCATAAATGATTTTATCAGTCACACCTGTGTTTACCCTGCTATGACACGCGAAAATGGCTGCTGTCGGAGGGGCATAGTGCTCCTCAGAACGAGTAAACTGAACCTAATGTGTAAAATAAGTGGAGTGTCGCTTTAAAGGCAGTATTTCAGTAGAGATGTGCCTTTTACATGTGTAAATGATTGTGGTTTCTTCTCCTCATTTGATTAATCACATGGTTGTAAAAGCAGAGATTCAGTATATTTTTCGCTTTAGTCAGCTTCTAATATGTTCATTAACTCTCTGTTGGAGAAAAGAAAGCAGCTCACATCATTGCTGGCTCCGTGTGCTTTTCCAGTCGGCTGCACTGAATCTGCAAATGCAACTTCACTCATTATGGAAATTTTGTAAAAATCCCTTCAAAACTGGATAAATTGCCTCAACACAGCTTTAAAAAAAGTACACTCAAAGTCAGTTAGAAAGTTTTGTCTTATGCATGTGTCTTCATCGAATCATGAAGAAACTAATGTTACAAAATACTGAAAAGCTCTTTTGTAAAATGAAAATGAAAGCTACTGATAATGTGCTGTTGTACCTCAGATGATCCGATGGCAAACAAATGGACATCCTTTGTCTAATTATAAAGCTTCTGACGGACATTGCAGGACTTTTCATTAATAGTAATATTGACAAAAAAGCTCATATAAATACACTCTGGTCGAATATAATTAATGTGTGAGAGCGTATCTTTGTAATGCGGGAGCGTATCCAGGGCCTACACCATCACTTATGCTGCGCTGGTTTACTCATTTGTTCAACTCACTTAGTAGGGGCCACTTAAGGGAGCACATAACAATATCAAATGGACTTAGTCAGCAGGCTAGGAAATGATCATTGCTCAAAACATCTCTGCAAGGCAAATAAACAGGTCCCTCTAATGACTTCCCATAAAGACGTTTTTATATTTCTAGATGAGCCGAGGTCACACACGACCTGTTTCATGTGCTGTTGACTACGAGTGGTAATGTGGTACAGTGGAAATGGTCACGGTGTGCTAGTTTTTACTTATTTTTACCTCAGTGTACCCGTCGATACGACACCCGCTCTGTGTTTTGTAAAATATTTCCATTCACTCTCATCAATCTGAGGTCTCTACCATGGGACTGGGTTGTCACTAGCTGTGACTGCTACCCAATGGCCCCTGTTCTACCGGGGGCCCATTCTATACTCTTAGGGTTTTATCCAGAATCCAATCAAAGGGTTCCACCAAGAGCTCTTATATATTCAAAGGGTTACATCTGGAACCTAACCCATGGGGTTCTACCGGTAACTTTTTTTGTGTTCCAAAGCATAACCCCAAAGGCCCGGGAATGATGTGATGCAGCGCAAACCTAAACAATCGTGGGTCACAATCACAGTTTTTAGTGGGGTGTGGGCTGGGCTGTGGGCGTTCCCTCACAAAGAATTGAAAATGGTTCTTAATCGAACCCATAGTCTTACAAAGAACCCTTGTAAAACCCTTTCTTCAAAAAAGGGTTCTTCAGAAGCAAATGGTTCCAGGTAGAACCTCAGGCCTTGAGTGAGAACCCGTTTGGAGCCCTTATTTCTAAGAGTGTACAGTTTTCTTAAAAAACAAATGCTTTTATCCATTATTACTCACTAAAACGCATTCAGTTTAACCTCGAGCTCCACCAACCGTCTCGAATGCATTTCCCTCTTTGTTAAACATTTGTAGGCAAAGTATTTTAGATACAGCCTTGTTTACTTGCTGCCTTTTTATTCACTTCCTCTGCTGGCACATTGCTGCATATCCTGCCCTGGTATTTCACCACCTGTTAATCAGTGTGACACCATTGGTAGGACTGACTCCCGCGTGAATGTTGTGACTCTTGTGGGCATGAGATATACAAAACAGGGACTTACTCATAAAAAAACTCAGCAAGGAGCCTTAGAGTTACTTAATAATTGTTAAATACCTGTACATAAAGGACATGAATATGTTGATTCATCTCAGCCACGGTCTTGGCTCATAAACATGCAGAGGCCGTATGTTTCTGGTGAGCAGTCTGTGGGCAGGAGCAATCTGTTATCTTCTGAGTGGCTGTTGATTCTTTGTTATCTCTGTGTTATGGGATGATACAGTGGTGAGTAACAGGATAGATGGGGGTCAGGGAGTGGAGGTCAGGCACCAAACAGCGTGCACCTGGTTCACAATTTTGCAGCCCCCATAACAAGCGTTTTTTTTTTGATACAGGGCATGACCCATGTCCCGTGTCTATGATGTCTTCGAGCACAGATCTGCTCATTTCTGCTGTCTGATTTCCTGCACTGATACAACGCTGCAGCCTGTAGTGGCTTGCTTCCTGCCCACTGGAAAATACCCATTTATCTCATTTATTGTCTCAGGTTGTACTCTCTCTCCAATCCACCCACATTGTCCATCCCCTGATATTGGCTCCCATCACCAACGCTTTGACTGACCGCCCAAATCCAGCTGATGATTCCTATAAACTGGAACTGATGCAATGCTCCTGTCACTCCGTCTGCTTTCTCCCTGTAGGCTGGACCCACATCCCAAAGGCTTTATCTTCCAGATTCTCCAGCTGGTGACCCTTTGTTTTAGACTCTTCCCTTGTACCTGCTCGACTCCTTGCTCGTCTGGCTGTGCTGAGCGATGAAGATTCCTCTGTGGTGCCTGGTGGTGCTGCTGGCAAGTCTCTTCACCCCTGGACACAGCGACTGCCAGGGGGAATGTGTGGCCTGCGGTGTGCTCTTGCAGCAGCAGCAGCTGCAGCAAGTCTTCAACACCATGGTGAGTATTTGTGTGTGTGTGTGTGTGTGTGTGTGTGTGTGTGTGTGTGTGTGTCATTGTTTGTCGTCGTGAGTCACTGTTGATAAGAGCATCCACCTTGTAGTGTGTGTGCCAATGTGGTTACAGTGTCACCCTGATGGAGGTGTTTGTGTTTGTGATTGTCTGAGTTATTTTAAGGCACGATAAGAGCTTCTACTTAATTTGTTGTTGTGCACTTTGTTGGCCTGTGTATTAGGGAGTTAATATGAGGGTAGAATGATGTGATTATAGTGGTTTTCTTGTGCATGTGTCATGTTAGTCGAAGGCCTAAAAATTGTAACAAGTAAACATTTTCTGTCAATTAAAGCCAAAAAGCCTCTCAACAAATCTTTAAAAAAATATTTTCAGGTTTTAAACTTCCAAACTAGAAAGGACCAGTAAAATAGAATAAAAGAAGAAAATAAAAATAAAATAACATAGTAAAATTATACATAATAAAGGGAACATCTTTCCACTAGAATATAAATAAATAAAATGTTCCATACTCAGTAGGAAAATTGAGTGAACTAACATTTAAATGAATGATAGAGCAGCCTTCGTTTGATTGCCCAGCCATGCTAGCAACTCTGTGAGGCTGTTCACAGTGGTGCTTTGAGCTAAATGCTAACATCGGCATGCTAACATGCTCTTAATGACAATACATACAATCCTGTGTTTATCAAGTGCAATGTTTAAAGGTGCAATGTACGGGATTTGGAGCATATCTGCCTCCACACGGCTCTTACCACGGTAACGGCTAGCAAGCAACTAACAGTGCTAAGATTTCAAACTACGAGAAAAATGTGCTAACAGAGCTAACAGTGTTTACGTGAGTAGGAACCATAGGGTGGGCGCTAGGCTTCAGCGACAACACCGTTGGTCAGGCCTACATTTGGGGAGACATTGTACTAAAACATTTTTTTAAAACTCATCGTGACACTAGAGGAACTGGATCCAAAAAGTCCTTAAGCTTGATTTTCAGGGAAAGGGAGTTGAGCTAAAATGAAAATAATACTGAGCTGCCCAACAGTTGGCATTTACATTTCAACCAGACAAAATTGGTGTTATTTCTGTCTCATAGTGGAAGAGGGGATTATTTGCATGTGTAAGTATCTATGGCACTTGTGCAATGCTTCGTGATTAACATGAAGATACCAGTCTCGGCACTGAGAGAGTGCGATTGCTCTCCGAACTCGAACCGAAACACCAATGCAGCCCAAAATCTCATTTCCAAACAGTGCGAGACGCAGCGGGTAAATGTCCGTGGACGTCCATGAATAGCTGTAGAATGGCTAATTTAGCTGATAATGATGCAGAGAAAGACAGCTGGGACCTTTTGGGGAGTTGTAATAGAACTCTATAATTGACTGCTGCTCAGTATCATCAGCCCAGGCTTACATTGGTGACTGACACATTTTATCAGTTCCTCATTGTGTTTGCTGCTTTCCCATTGAGCCACAGATGGAATCCACTGAGCAATTCCATTGTTTCCCTCTCCAGACCGCAAGAGTGTGTGTGTGAAGCCGCCGGTGTGTGTTATAATGTCAGGACTCATTGATTTATTAGTGCACACACCTACACACTCGTGAACGCGTCCACACATGCACCCAGACATACACACACACACGGAGCATTTCATAGCATCATCCCTTCCAATGACTACACTCATAGCTTAATGCTAATCTTAAGGGTAAATGCCAACTTTTGTTTACATTTGTGCTAATCATCTCTGCTACAGCTATTATTTACATAATTCTGAGCAGCTTCTGCATGTTGTCTTTGTATATGAATTTTCCTACTTTCTGTAGAGGCCTTTTGACTTTATTTGACAGATGGCAGAACGTGTGACAAAGGTCCCCCTCCAGACTTGATGTAAGGAGTCTAACCTTGACATTATATTTAAGTACCAGCCCTGAACCTAACTCTCCTGACAAAATAAAGCCTTTGAAGGTTCCTCACTACGGAGGATTCTCACAGCCTATTCATCCTCTGGCCCTCACAAGTATATAAATACATCACTGCCTGCGTACACACACACACACACACACACACACACACATCCCCTCTCACTCATAAACTCCTTTAGATTGCTCCATTGATCTGACGTGGAGAATGCCCTGGTGTGCTCATTTCATTTACGATGGATAATTAATTTCCGCTGATAGATTCACAGCGGAACTCCCTCTTCTCCCAGTCCTTTGATGTGAGCAGGTTTTCCGATAACAATGCAATTTATCTCATTTGAGGAAGATTTGACGAGTAAATGGGATTTGCTTCTTACCTCAAACTGAAATTTAACTCGGAGGGCACGGGAGTTCAAGGAAATGGAGTAAGGAGAGATGTGTGTGCATAAGCTGCAGCCTGTTTACCCTGTCTGAAGAGATAGTAGTGCATTGTGGTTTTCTATGTTTAAGGGCATGAATGATCAATTCAGTCATATTTTAAGTGAGTCAGCAGGTGAAAAAGTGTTTTCACCAGACAATCACAAAAATAAAAACCAGATCACTGATTAAACAAACTTTAAATGTTCTTCATACGTCCTTACCTCCTCACTGGTATGAGGACTGTGAGTATTAAGGCATGACGCTGGCTGACAGGTGTGATGATAATAAGACAGGAAGGTCATTAGAACTGCAGAGAGTCAGTGACTCAGCTCTGACAAGTTCATTCTACATAGAAAATACCATATGTCATTCAGTCAGGTACACTCTCGTCATAGATTTTAACCATTTATTGCAACAAATGGAAATACAGTTAAACTTAGCGATGATGGCTCCGCTCTTTGAATGCTCCCCGGATTAGCCAGCAGCTACCAAGCCAAGACGAGGGAGCACCGAGCAACAACCCCCAAGAGTTTACAGGAATGAGCCGAAGTACGTTTTTAAAATACATTTCAACCATTTGCCATGAAAGATGAACTCTAAACTAGAAAAGGGTGGAGGCTGGGGTGGAGGAGGCAAAGCTTTGCCCGCAGTGTGGTCTGTAACAGCGTAGGTGTAGAATGAATCAGTGAGGAGGGAGTCGTATTTAAATAAACCTCCTTGAAGTGAGAGTGGCTGTGATTGGTGTATGGCCGATTGGAAGCTTCAATTGGCTGGCTGTCAGCTGGTTACATCTGGGGGCGTATGACTTCCGTGTCCTGCATGAACTTACGCTAGCTTCATTTTTAAGACCAAATACATCATTACCAGAAATTGAAGAGCCAAAGTGAAAAAGATTGGACATAATTTACCTGCTGTCCTTCAAACTGATTTGCAATTTCTTCCAATTATATTCTGTCAATCATTTTTGCAGAACTGGATGTCACATTTACAAAATGATGGACGTACGCGACTTTTCATATATACGCCGAACACAGCGGGAACAACGCCCAGTAACTCCCATGACACATTGGCCATCCAGGTCAGGAGACTACTCTCTCAGCCTGGGTCTGGTTGTAGCCTGCGGCAAAGTAGTAACACTTTTCAAAAGAAAGAAAGTTTACTTCAAAAAAAGGAACTGCATGCCATAAATGATATGCTGACCTTGGACAATATGTTCATAAATGGCAATAATAATGACAAACCCACAGAGAAATAATACTGAACTCTGCAAACTACCTCAACTCCAAGCAGCATTTTAGCAACTTTCAGCAATTGTTTGGTTTTCCCGTGCTGCATAGTACGGCAGAACCTGACTCAGTTGGAACCGTGTCCTTTTGGGTTTCCATTCGAAAAAGTTGTGGATAGTACCTGGAACCTGGTACTTTATTTTGGTAAGACCTCGGTCGGGGTTCCAAGTGAGCTGAGCCGATACTAGAAGGTGGAGATCAAAGAGAATTGTCCCATTCCAAACACCCAAGCTACCAGCAATAGCAAAGGTAATTCTTTATTTACTCAACCCAGATTTTTACGAAAATGGCCGCCCGCAAAACTTTGCATTACAATACTCAGTTGTCCATGGTCTACAGTACGTACACTATGTACGGGGGTTCCTCGGTCTGGTTGACGATGAAAAGATCCAGCACAGAGTTTTGTGTTGAAGATGATGTCAAAGCAGGTTGACATTGGCATTGCGACGATCCCACCTACACTGAGAGGTTACTATCTGCAGTGAGAAATGAACTAGAGAAAAGCACCATGGTACAAGTGAGTCGAGTGGAGCTGAACCATGCAGTGGAAGGGAGGCATTGGTGGAGCATTTAGCAGCTAAAGAGACAGTTTCTCAAAAAATGGTGAAGACCAAAACAGAGCTAAACCATTACGTTACACACCATCAGGTAGCCGAAACTCCAAATGGATGCTAATGCTGCTACATGTCTGCTGTATGTGTGACAAGGCTGGAAAACTTGCAAATACTTTATAAGAGTGTACTATGTCAATCATTATATTCAGCTTTCTGTTGAGTTTAGCCCCCAAGCAGACATAAAAAAACAGATTAATTCAGCTTTAATTATCTACATTCAACCAAGACAATAATAATGTTGACAACTATAACAAAATCTATTTGATAATGAACTGATCACTCTCAATAGGCTACGATGCTGCCATGGTCTGTTATGCAGTATCTTGGTGATGTATAAAGCATCAAAAGATCAAGTTTGTCTGTGTCCAATCACTTGTATCATGAGTCTGTTGGGGATCCTGTAATGGATTTATGCTTCTAAGGAATAAAAATGATGTATTCCTGGCTAGTGACAGTTTAAGCCTCACTGACATGGAGTACTTGCCATGGCCACTATGGCCACCTTGTGTTTCTTTAGGTCTTCAATTGCTTCTCAGGCCTTAGAACTGGTTCCTCTTCAAACTCTCCACCAATGACATGGCTCGAAACAATTTCAACAATCTGAATTTTTGATCGTTCTCTGGATTGATAAATTCAAGTGGATCCTTGAATGCTCTGCCTTGACCCGTCCCTCTCTCTTCTCCCTCTGCAGGTGTGTTTGTTGGAGTGTGAGGGTCACGTCTCCTCCTCACTTACATGGGAGGTGTGTCAACGTGCCGTGAAGCTGTCCCGCCATCCCACACTGTCTGAGGGGGGCGCTCTGTTCAAGAGAATCGGAGAAGAGCTGGAGCTGACCTCTCTCGACCTGAACTCTGACAGTGAGCTGCTGCAGTCCGCAGCCGCAGAGCGCTTCGCGGAGGGGGAGCGGGACAAGGTGCCCTTTGAGCAGCGCAGTGTCCAGTATGACTCATCGCCGCTGGAATCCTCCGAGGGGGGGGAAGGCCTGCTGGGCCCGGATCTGAGTCTGGCAGACGGCGAGAGAAAGCCAAGGGAGCAGAGGAACGTGGGGAGTGACGGCCAGCAGGAAGGGTTGAGCGAGGATGAGGGCTCGGAGGCCGTCACCTTGTCCAAACGCTTCGGCGGCTTTCAGAGGGGGCGCCACGGGTACAGGAAGCTGATTGGCTCGCCCATGAGGCCCCTACAAAAGCGCTACGGCGGGTTCATAGGCGTCCGGAAATCCGCCCGCAAGTGGAACAGTCAGAAACGGGTGAACCAGCTGCTCAGGCAGTACCTGGGCATGAGGAACAGCCGCAGCGGCAGGTTCAACAACGCCCCCGTAACTCTGGTTTGGAGGAAAAACCAACTGTAATGTGTTTCCGTTTGACCTCGCACCCCAGTTACCTCAACCAATCACATTTTCATCAGCTCACTCACACTTTGAAGAGCAACGTCGCCATCGTCACCAGAGGAACAGACTCCGCCATCTTGCCGCACCTCTCTCTGTGTCTCCAAGTAACGAGGAATGTTTTTTGACCGTGATGTCCTTCGTATCAAGCACATGTTCATGCCATTCTGTGAAATAAAAGAATTAGAGAAGTGCAATCGAATATATATTTTTGTGTGTCGGCATAATAAAGAAAAAGGGCCAAATGAGATTGGAAAAGTGGTTCACCGCGAGCTTTTCACCAGAGGTGAGACCTGAGGGCGGGACATTTAAAATCACGCTGAATGCACTTTCATGCATGTGTGGATGGATGCTTTGTTTTGCACTCCGTGTTATGTGAGCTGTTACTAATGTCCATCTCTCATGTGATGGACCTACTTGTTACTACATAGGTTTCCCCTTTTTAAATGGTATTTTGGGACGAAACAAATCACATTATTATTATTTCAGATTGTTCAGTCAGATGGTTGGACACTGCTGAAGCACAAACTGTTAATTGCTGATAAAGGAATCTAATTTTCTGCTGAAGGAACTTCATTAATTAAACACAATGGATGGGAAATTTTAAATTTTTAAATTTTAAATTTTAAAAATTCCTCAAACTCACTAAAACTCTGGATCTCTCCTAAAAAGAAGCATTGTTCCCATTGCTTCATTCTGAGATTTGACAAAATAAATTAATTTTACCTTTCTATTGTATTCTAATTCTGCACCATTTGATGGGGGGATATCAATGTAAAGCTGGCAAGTGATGAGTTTCTCTTCCAGGAAGCAGCAGGTTAGCAAGCTCACGAGGGCTCCTCTCAGTGGAACCATACTGCCCTCTAGTGTTTCTTTGGATACTGACTGCCATGTCCTCAGTAAGATTTCATGTACTTCTTTGGATTTTTCTGCAATTACAGTGAAATGATAACTAACATAAGATGTCAAACATACAGATACACTTGATTTATGGCTGATATGTCCTTCCCACTCGAACTGAAAGAAAGTTCCCGAAAGACAGAGAAACGTATTATCGCTCATTCTGACAGTATTAGTAGTGTCTGTCTATTAGCCAAACATCTAAGGGACTGTACACAAATGATTTGAGTGAGGATGGGGGCTGAACCTTATAGTTCCCCTTTTATAAAAGCAAAGCCTCCAAAGCAATTGAATTAGTAGAGTTAATTTCACTATTAAGAACAAAACTAAGGTAAAGTGTGGAGAATTGACTCTTCGCTAAGTCCCGCCCTCAAACGCCAACTGGCTAATCATAACGTAGTGTGGTTTCAAATGTTTTTCATGTTGTTAAGGCTGGTTAAGTGGATTTGGAGCTCCTCCTGGTTAAACGTTGCATAATAGTGATACTCGTTATCCGGGGTGGTTGGAAGGAGATACGTTTCTACATAAAACCCTGTGGAGCTAACATTAACGTACAGAAGCTATACTGAATGTATACACAGGCTGCTTTAGCGTTTTAGTGATTGTAACCGTGAATAAAGACTTATAGGACCAATGTTGTTCTGTCTGGATCTCCAGGTGATGTGGTGGTTCACTTTAACTCTGTGATCTGTAGCTTCAGCTTCTATCTTTATTTTTTTTAACCTGTTTTCACTGCGGAATCAGTTTGACATGCTGGATATATCCTTCAAACACAGTGAAGGCCTTTCGGTCTGCTTCTCTAGGAAATCAATTTCTTTGCTTTTCAAAAAACTAGACTATGTCTTCAGTAACTGACAGCTTGTAGCAGCAGGGGGCGGGGCTTAGCGACAGGTCAGTTGTAGGACAATTCAGTATACCTAGATTTAACCCATAATATATGATTATAGCAATAATCTTACAGCCATGAATTTGCACCTTCGAAGTTCCAGAGTTGTTTCAGAAATTGCAAATCCTCCCCGCACGCAGATCCCAAATATTCCAATTCTATTTCATCTAATCATTTTCGTACAGTCCCTAACTTACCCTGCAGCTCTAGAAATGAGGGAGCAAAAGTTAGAAGTGAGGTGGAGGTGTAACCTCCCTCCACCCGGGGACACTTGGTCATGTCACTGTAGTCCAGAAGTGCATGAAGCTGGAAACTGGCAGGGCCGCTGGGTGTGTATCGCACTGTTGGATGAGAGAGGAGGTCTAAGTTACACCCGCCCTAGAAACCACCCTCCTAATGTCCCATTTAAGAGCAGGGAGGAGGAAGGGGAGGGGGGAGGGGGGGGTGTAGTGAAGTGAAAAGTGCATGTCAGCTGTGGTCATTATTATACAGAATAACACATTTCTGCTTGGGTGAAAACATGTTAATTTGTCCTGCCCATCAACATGTTTCCCTCCACTTGCAGGTCACATCCATTCTTTTGCATCTTAACAGCGTTTAATTGTTTATTCGTGTTTCAATTACAAGGTGTAATAACGTATGCGTATGAGTGCGTGGCTGATTGCAGTGTGACTGTGCACATGCATGTGTGCGATTCTCTGTCAACCCAACACAAAAAAAATGGAACTTGTGAATACAGTGTACATTTCAGACTACATTTCTAACATTATACCATTGTTCTGAGTCTTCATACAAAATGTGTATAGAGAAAACTACAATAAAACAGTTTGCTATTTCTTTTGTGGACTGTCATGCAGAAGGAAAAAACAACTACCAAACACTTTTCAAATTCTCAGTGATTTTTAATTTGTGTTTGACAATATATTTCCTCTTTTTTTAATTAATTTTTTTTATTGCTTTTACAAACTCATTTGCCTAATGCTAGTCCCACTGCCATGACTCCATAGCTTAAAAACCATTAACACTGGTCGTATGCCAACACACGGGCAGGAAGGAAATAGGAACTTGGTTGAGTCGAACCAAATGTAGCTTATTCTTGTGAGTTTATATTCTAACAAAGTGCCAAAAAACATGAATTAATAAAAACAAAGAATCTGCCCAATACACAGGCGGAACAAGACGATAAAAAAAAAGAAGGTATAAAATACTTGTACGTAACTCAAAGCACACAATATAATGTACATCATAACCACTGTGTAACCACTGGAAGAGAGGATTGGAATAAAGAAAACAGCCAAGTAGCAGTCTAATACAGTGGAGCTACAGGGGCAGTAATATGAACCTTTGGATAAAGTAGGAGAGTATTGTAGGCTTAGCACATCACATGGTCAAAGTCAGTCAACAGTTAGCACCGTCGCAGACTTCACTTTTTAGGATCAAGTTACAAAGATACAGAAAAGTCCACTTGCATTTATTTAGGAAAGGAAACAAAAAGATTGAGACTACATCCACACTAATACCTCCATGCCCACGAGCGTTTTAGCACCATTTCTAGAAGTGATCTCCGTCCATACTAACATGCACGAAAACACATATTTCAGGAACTTTCACGCACGCTCGTCGTATGCGTACCGGTGTAAACAGGAAGCAGACTGTCTACTCTGCGGTTTGAAGAACAGCGATGGCGAAAAGTGAGACCAGAGATTTCTTAGCTTGGACCTGTTAAAAGGAGCGTTTAGGAGGATCCAATGTTAAGAACTATGTAATAAGTATCAACTGAAAAATAAGAATCAATGTGGGTTTTTTTCCTTCAAATGAGCCGTTTATCTCTATTCTGTAGCTCAGAATGGACAAACCAAAGATACTGTTTCACATTGCTTTGGATCGCACCGTAGTTACAGACATTTGGCAGAGATTTGGCAGAGAAGTTTCAGTCTGTTGCAATCTGCAACCTCACCACTAGGTGACGCCAATGACTATATACACAAGGCGGTCAAGGTGGCGGAAAACATAGATAGGGCGAGTTGTTGCCAAGCACACGCCGTTCCTTTTCTTCTGGAAACGGGTCACGTGCACAGTTTAATTTGTGCCGGATCTCGTCGCACCAGGATCCGGGACCTCTCCCTTTTTCCACCGCCCGTGTGTCGATACCTTATTTGCGCGGATCCGGTACCTCTCGCTGCATAAAAGTCAAAAATGATCACATGATTACAGCTAAGCAGAAGTGTTTGTGCTGTGAAATGAAAACGGCTAAATCGGGGGGGGGGGGTGTCAATGGACAGAACTCAACACGGTTACTAAAGTTTTGTTTATATGGTTATACGGAGTATGTACGGAGCTGTTTATACTCTATGCAGTGCATTATTTTCCGAAAGGCCAGAGGGTGTACAAACTGTGAAGAATCAAAAAGACCACGAGTGTAACGCAGAGATTCGCCAATAGACTGAAGGTGTAACCAGCATACAGCCATAAATCAACCTCCACGATGCAGAGGAGGGATTGTAATTATCTGTAAACTCATATCTCATATTCAGGGACTACTTTACTGCCTTCGTACAAACCCTGTAAAGAAAGAAGACAAGTATTAAAAGCATTACAAAGAAACGTACGTTGAATATCCTGTAAACTATTTGATTTGGCTGCAAAATATTGACTCAAATGAAGATTTCTAAGACCCCCTGATTCTAAAGCATTTAAAAGAATTGTCCTTTGTATAATCCCGTGACATGTAAATAGTGCTTTTATCAGTGAACCATTTGTCACATTCACGTGATCGATATCGCCGCGCACCTCCGGCCGAGTTTACTTACGGCAGCAATCCACAGACAGAAATAAACCGACAGAGAGAGATTTGCACTGTTATAGGGAACTGACCAATCAGGAACGGACACATTGTGACTGATAAGAGCCAATCAGAAAGCGAACATGTCTGCGCTTTCAAAATGCTCCATTTTAGCAATTTGATAGCGTCGGAGTAGCGTGGATGTAAAGGTAACCAGGCGTAAAACCTAGCAGAAGTTATGCATTGCAAAATGAAAACATATTAGTGTGGATGTAGCCTGAAAGAAAACAAACCACAAGTGCTGTTTTTCTTGATGGCTCTCAGGCCCTGATTGATAGCCTCTTTTTGATAAAAGTCTTTTTTTTTAACCACTCATCCATCCATCCACGTCTTTCTTTCCCATGCTCGCTCGCTCTCTCTCGCTCTCTCTCCCCGTCACGCAGCAGTCTTTAGTCGAGGAAGCGCTGGCAGGCCTTTTTCCAGCGACAGGCAGTGCACCACTGATCCTTGCGCTCCACTCCGTACACCTTGCGGCACTTTTTGGCCTCCCCGCGACCCTTCCTGCAGATGCAGAGACACAAATCATGTGGATGAGAAGTGATGAGAGAGGGCAAAGGAAAGGAGAGGGCGCTGAGACGCACACTTGATGTGAGCAATCTCTATAAAAACATGAGACTCAGGGGAAATAACAAATTAATAATAATGAAGAGAAGATTGAATCAATTTGATCTTTCCTGGCCATGTCATGGAAATGTGATTTCTCCAGACAGTGGGCGATAAAATGACAACCAGGAGGTGAGAGATAGTGGACAGATGCTGGAATCATAACAGAAAGCAGCAGAAGGATGTGAGGACCCAGATCAATATAGATTATTTACACTCCATGTTCAAAATATATGGAACCTTCTTGATACCGGGCTTCTACATCTGAACTGTAAAATAATATATGAAAACTGGACATTAACAACAGCGTCGCCTCACCACTGATCAGGTCTCGTTACTATAGCTGAAGGAATCTGGTGATAAATCAATTAGCCAATCCTCAGAAAAAAGAACACATTGATTATTGTTATAATTTAGTTTGAGGATTTTTCAGGGATTTTTAAAAATATGTTAAATATTCCCTAGTTCTTCCCTATCTTCAGATTTTTGAGTGTTAGTCAGACAAATCAACACATTTGATGACGTCATCTTGGTATTTCGGAAACTGTGAAGGACATCTTCCATTATTTCATTTCATTTTATAGACCAACTGATTGATTGATTGATTGAAAAAAAGTACTTGTAGATAAATCAAGAATGAAAATAATCATTTTAATGCATAGACTTGAATTGGACAACAAATACATTTATGTTGCTCTTGTTTTCTGGAAGTTTAACGAGTTGGCTTTCAAGAGTAACTTCTCCTCTTTTTCTATTCATGTATTCATAACCTGACCCGTGATCTTTTCCTAAACCGAACCAAGTAGCTTTCTTGTCTAAACCTAAGGAGATTCATGGCTGGGCAAACCTCTCCCACTTGTGCTCAATTTCTCTCACCAGTGTGGCATGAAAGTGGGATTAGCAAGCTAGCTAGCTAACTAGCCAGCCGCTAAATGATTAAATATGAAACAACTTAACGCTTCATCCACATACTCTCGTCACAGCGTAGGAAAGCACTTTGCTATCACCAGATGAGTGACAACTTTGTTCGGATCATTTCCTGTAACCAGTGTAGCATGAAAGCATGGGGGAGTTAGTAAGTTTAGCTAGCTAACAAGCCTGCCGCTAAATAAGGGAGATCATACAACTTCCTCCACATCAAAGACTCTCGTCACAGCACGTTGCTATCGCCAGATAATCTACCAATCACAGCACAGTATTACTAGCCATTGCAAGCCAATCACAGCACCGTAGGGCGGGACCAGGCAGAACACTCTTGGGGCTGAAAAGATAACGCAGTGTGACAGAAACATTACCTGCTAAACATCAGAATGTTAGCATGTAGCTCAAATCAGTGCTCTGCCTAACAACGTATGGCACAGAGACACACGCATGGCTGTAGACTCTTTGTGGTGTTTGAATTCTAAAAGCAGGTAAAAAAATAAAAGAGTTGAAAGTCAAGACCTCGAGCAGGAACAAAGCCTCACCTGAAGGAGCAGTGAGTGCGGGAGGGAGACACACTTATTGGCTGCAGCCTGTTCTGTTGGAGCCACTGTTCCCCGACACTGACAGACCGACAGCGAGGTTTGACCACCTAAAGAGACACACAACCACAGAGAAAGTACAAAAGCAGAATGAAGAATAAGTCACGAAAGAGGCATCAAATGTGGTCATTTCATTTCCCTGTGGCCGGCATGGTTGCTACACAAGCATTCGTGGCTGTGTTCTCTAGATTAGTCAAGTCAGGCTGTCGGGCAGGTAAACAAACAGACACATATGAAGACATAACAGGACAGAAGACCCACCGGAGTGTTACTGTGGCCAGTGACGGAGGTGGAGGGGGTCCAACCCTGGCAGCCAGGGCTTCTGGGGGTCCCAGATACCTGGATAGGGCTACAGGCCTGGATGGAGTAGAAGAGAGGAGGCAACACATGATTCACCTTAGAAATAAGGGTGCCGAAAGCTTCTTCCTGATGGGCTGAGGTTCTACCCAGAACCATTTGCCAAACCACAATCCTCCAGCAGCCATGACACCCACGCAAACACAAGTGCTGCTCCATTAGCAGCACTGACCCACAATTCAACCCACCCTGGGCAGGACCTCCCCTCCAGATTCCTGCATCCCTGAAGAAATGTGGTCCAAAGAATGGACAGAGTTTTACATCTGTACCACATAAGAACATGCACATTTTTCAAAAAGTTTGCAGGTTGAGTCAATCCAAAGTGGGCACATGTCTACATCTGGTCCTAACCGGCCGTACACAACCACACTGGGAGATTCCATGTCGTGTTTTTCTGCCATTTACAGGCTGGAGAGAGTCTAGTCTCCTTGGGGGAGACAGCTTACTCTCTCACTGTCACAAAGCATCTATTTACAGACTCGGCGGTACAGGGTAAATGCGGGTCACCAGTGAAATGTGCTGCTTTGTGATGCATAAACAAAGTAGTAGCTCATTGGCTCGTTAGAGTGGGTATCTACATGGGGAGACAACCCCCACGACAACCAGGCAACATAAAAAAAAACACGGCACAGAGACTCCTGTAAAATTAAGAGAATGTCCTTTGAGATATTTATATTTAGCAGGAGAAAATCCGTACACTCCATTTTCATTTGCAGCCTGATTTCATGGAAAAGACGACTGAATTTGGGCGACAGAATACAAATCCCGGTATTCGCACGCTGCATCCATGTCTGACATTGAATAATTCATGCTAACAAGAGCTGGGCTGTCTCCTTTTAGTCGCTCTCAGAACGATCGCCGCCCACAAAACATTGCTCGCTTGCAGAGAAGAACTCTGGGAAGTAAACAATTATTTATTAAAGTTAGGGATCTTAAATGCCAATGCTAAAACGGGTACTTTGTGCCAAAACTCAAATAGACCGAAAAGAAATCTCTCATATTCGATGGGTTGAGTGTCTCATTGGAATAAATTTCAGCCTGCAAACAGCTTTTAACATTAACAAAGCCTTGAAAAATCCCCATTCAAATCGGGACTAATTACATTATTTTCGGCTGGTTAAGCTCCGACACTGCACTGATCAATCATCTGCTCAGTCATATGAAAAGGAAAAGTAATATTTAAAACCATATTTACCAGCTGTGGTCTGGGAGGAACCTATGTCATCTGTTATTAGCTAGATGTGACTATATCTTATTATTTTCTGAAA
This sequence comes from Anarrhichthys ocellatus, assembly GCF_004355925.1. NCBI lineage: Eukaryota > Metazoa > Chordata > Actinopteri > Perciformes > Anarhichadidae > Anarrhichthys > Anarrhichthys ocellatus. Next base: position 169,268 of record NW_022280163.1, on the reverse strand, counting down.
ATAATCCACATAATGATCCATTTAAAAGAAAGGAAAATATAACTGTTGTAACAATTTCCTGAAACTGCATCCAGCTACGGATTCATATGTTATATTTGCACAAAAACAGAGGTGAAAAAGAATCACATGTTGTGGTGTGAAGTGGGTTATTAATCGGGGACTATTTTAGGGTTTAGAGCTGGTAGATGGCTTTTGTCACCTCTAGACAGAGCCTGGTAAGCTTTTCACTCTTTTCTAGTCTTTATGCTAAGCTACGATAACTTGTTACCTCTCTCGTTATTGAAATGTCAAAAACACTCTTAGTATTCACATTTTTTGTAGAAATAGTGTAATTTCCAAATGATCCCGATCAGTCAGAGGACTTATTGGCTCAGAAGAACTTTTTCATTTCCCTTGTGCACCCACTGTTCCTGCCAGTACTTTACAGCCATCACAGTCAGCAGGCCAAAACTCCTCGGAGACCACAGAGCAACGCGGCTGCACCCACCTGATAGAGATGCTCTGAGTGGATCTGCCAGAAGCTGCTGGGGGCCGACTGGCTGAGCGGACTGGGCCTGCTCGGGCCGGCCCCGGAGCTGGAGTTGGACCTGGGTCTGTGAGCTGGAGGGATCTGGAGCCCAGAGGGAGGAGGGGAACTGCAGGAGGCCCAGCTGAGATGGGAGGACGAGGACTGGCCCAGAGCTTGCTGGGAAGGAGCCGGACCTGGAACTGGAGCTGGAGCCGGACTTGGAGCTAGAGCTGGAGCTGGAGTAGAGCTGGCGTCCACAGTCTCACAGGAGATCTTGGTGTAGTAGAAGTCCTCCTCTCTCTGGGACTGATCTGACCCACTGCTGTGTGAGGCAGGCGGAGGGACGGACCAGATCAAAAGTGAGAGTTGTTAACTTGGACCTTTACTGAATGCAGCACTCGCTGTGGCCCAGATAGAAAAAAAAATCTCAAAATGTTTCAACACTTCCTGTAACTAAGTCAGAGCACTCCCACAACCTGAAAATTTGATTCCCTCTTGTTTTTTTAATGTTGTTTTGCAGCTCAGAAATGTTCTAAACGGCTGAACTGTCTGGTTTACACTAAACCTCAGACTACAATGGAGGAGTGGCTGAAACCCTAGGATGTCATATTACTACCTCTATAGCAATAGATACACCTGAATTACTATTATTATTATTATATTGTATTCTTTCAACTAAAGACAACAATATTGCAGTTTAAACGGGATTAAAACATTACATTTTGGTAATAGTGATGGAACTCAAACCTCTTTTTTTGGTACAGACTGAAATGTGTTTGTAAAACTGTCAAGTACTTAGCTTGTAATCTTGTAGACTCATTTTTAAATCGATGAGTAAATCTACTTTCATTCATTAAAGAATTGTTGCATTGAAAAATCCTCTTCCCTATGTGCCATGGCATGGTTCATGGTGTTGAGGTGGAGCCAAAACATTGTAGTAGTTCAGTAGTTATTTAATAATTTTTAGTTAAAAGATAGAAAGCGGCTGGAATAAACAGGACACACACTTTTGTGTCCATTTTTTTTCATTATTTGAAGATATTCGGGGGATGGGCCCGTATGACGAAAACCCCGACGCAACATCGGCAAACGTCACAGCTGCAACAAAACTTGGAAAATAGCGATATAGGATGGGGGAACTGAATTTGATGAATTTACTGTTAGACCCCTAATGAGACAAGAATTACACCCGCGGACCCTCCGCCTCTCTCTGCCGCTGGGACGAGAGCGGGAGCCACCTTCGGAGACGGCTCGCCGCAGCTGTAGCGACTAGAATTCTTTTCTTTTTTGTCAGTGAGACATAAGGTTCAGCCCCCTCCACAAAAAAATACACTGTCATTTTCTTACAGTCCCTAAATTATCAAAAAAGTATCATTTTGGTGTCTGAACCTGAAGTCAGGCACTGCAGCAGCACCAGCATGGAAGCATTCCCAGCATCCATCTCTAATTGGGGATGCAACTGACTGTACGCGTAAATCCAACTCACCCCAGATGCAGCACACGGATGTGTCTTTTCATTCCAACTGAAGACGTGAGCACCTTGCCACAGCTGGGCCACAGACACCTGTACACACCTCTGAAAGAGCTCTGAGAGAGAGAGAGAACACAGGTGAAGTACACGGACAGGAAATCAGGAGAAATGCACAGAAAGACTCAAAGTCTTCAGTCACATGCTGCCTTTGCTGGTTCTAAGGGCGCCTGAGGTCTCCACCACACGGCGCTGAACCTTCAGCTGTGACCAACGTATGCAGCTGCGCACCTTTGGCTTCTTGGCATTGAGCTCCTCTCCCTGCTCCAGCTCCATTTGCAGGCCTTCGTCGGGGCTGCTGTCCATCTCCGTGACGGACGGCGAGGGGGCGGGACTCACGTTGCCGTGGTCCCAGCTCCAGTAGCCGCTGCTGCCGCTGTCGGAGAGCTCGCCGCCGCCACACTCCATGTCAGCTGAGGAAGACGAGCCAGCTGGAAAAGCAGGAAGTCCGTTCTCAGAAACTCTTTTTACCGAGTGACCTCTCAACACTATAAAGAGGTGAATACATCTAAACACGCCACCATCGTTGTCCTGCCTGATCCTCAGCTAAACAGGTGACTGTGAACACATGCTCTATGGTTTAGGAATCAGATATTGTGTGAAATAGAAACTGTGCATTAGGGACAGGAGACAGCAGGTGTCTCACACTGTGTGTTGTCCCATCGTCTCTTTAAATGCTCTGTTCCATGTTTACTGCTATTTTGTTTTTCACCTTGCCAAAAAATCTTTAATTGCAAGAAATCTAATTTTTTACTTTAATCAAAGTTTTAAAGGGAAAGTAGACCCGGTAGTAGCTACTACATCCGTCCTGCATGTTTCTTTATTCAGCTTCTATCTATCGGAAGCACAGCAGGGATTTTCACAAGCAATTCCTCTTAGTGAGACTAAGTTTTCATATTTCAATATTCATAAGTGATAAAACACACCTTGCTCGATTCAATCCACTCAGGGGCTTTCGTGGTTTCTTGGTCTGTTATGACCAGCAGCTTATGGCGGCTAATGTTAGCAAACTTTAGACATATGCCATCGTTCACTGGCTTTAAAACTCTTTTCTACTGAAGAGGAGAGACTACTGGTGAATAGGGTCGAGATTAACTAATAGGTATCACCATTAAACTTCCCCAGTTGATAACTTATATTAAGACAATTCTTCTTTTTATTCCAAGTAATAATGAACAACAATAACAATCTAATTTAGGAGAAGGTATTTTGGATGTTATGGAAGCAAAATGTACTGGTGCATTAAAAGCAATGACTTACGACTCTGTATACAATAATTTAGCGTTCAACATTATATTACTAATGCAACAAGTAACATTATGCAGCTAGAGTTACAAAGTCTCGTTTTAAAACAGCAGAGAGATCAACATCTAAACAAAATGAATTTTGCTCAAAGAATGTTTTCTGGGTCTGATAATAAGGGACATTTTGCATATAAGCTTATATTTGCTTCAGTCCACTGTTGGTTTTACCGCATGCAGCAGCTGCACAAATATTCTTTTGTTATCTATTTTTTTCTTTTTGTTATATACTGCTTTTGTTACTTACCACTTCTTTTGAAATCTTGCTTTACTAACAGAGCACATGTACTGACTACAGCTTTAACAAGGCTGAAAACGAGGTAATACTAACTAACAATAAGGACCCTTTATAAAGGCTTTATAAGCTGTACTGATGTCTTTGTGAGAGATCAATCATAAGACATTATTAATGCTTATTTGGTTCACACAACTACAGACTTGATAATGAAATCCCTTTATTAATAACTTATTAACATGTATTAGTGCATTATTGTCAAATAGAGGAGGATAACCAACCTGGCAACCCAATATTTTTCTTGGCTATGGCTTATAAATGATCTAATGATGATGATGTTTACCATTAATGAAGTCATCAGTGACAGATGCTTTATTAGAAAGCGTAAACAGCTGGACACTGGCGAGGCTGTGTGTTGGTATGAGGTGAGACAGACCTGGTCCGGGATCTGTCTGTGGAGGGCCCTGGACCACGGGGCTGCAGGACAGACTGGTCAGAACCATGGCCGCCATGATCTCGTCCATCTCCACCGACCCTGGGCTGCGGAAACTGGACGCAGCAAACAAAGAAAAGTCTCCTTTAGACTCCTGGCGTGTGACGAGGTGCAGCCCATCACACACCATCACCTGCATCCCTCACCAGTACGGGGCCTCTCGGCTCGCCGGCCCGTTGCTGAGGTGCATTGTGGGTGCCGCGGCTTGCGAGGAAGCAGCCCGGTTGCTCCAGCCTCGCTCGGCCTCCCTCTGCGGCAGCTGGACTGATGTCGTGTTCTTGCGATGCCGGCTCTCCGCGAACGCTTTCTCCACCTGCGCACACCACTGTGTGTCCACCTTTGGTTAGAAGTAATGAAAATAAAGAGCTCCTAGTTAAAAAAATACGGCAGCAGCTTTTGTTCCAACACTACACACCCAGGCAGTAAATGAATGGAAACAGACAGTGAGTAACCCAGACTCTCTTTCAGCCTTATTGGGTTTACATGAGTCTCTCTGTTGACCATGAATAAAGCAGTTTAGGGAATATTTCCTGTCCATCTGTGGCGTCCTGCCTGCAGACAGCACAATCTGCCCATATGACAGTGGGAAAAGGATGTGGGTGCCAGCTTCTGACCAGGCGGCGCATTACGCATAATGCAGGAGGAGGAAATCATCATCCATTTGAGGATGCTCTTTCCTTTTTCTGTGGCTTACTGAGATGTTCCTCCTCCCATCATCAAAATATGAGTCATAACCAACATATTGCCTCCTGGCGACTGCTATATTTACATGTGTTTATCCAAAAACATAAACGAATGAATAGATAGAGGGGTTGGAAGTGACGTGAATTGGGAGTCCCTCTCTCCGTCCACTCACCAGGGTCCGCTGCGTGTCGGGCCCGCCGCCGCGCGTCGTTACCGAGGCGCGGGCCTGCGTTCCCTCCGGGCTGACTGCCGTCCCGCCCGGCCCTGCTCCGGCTCTGTCCTCAGGTCCCATAGCTGCCACGGTGCTGCTGCACACAACTGAGGGGAACTGGATGTCACACCTCCCTGCAGACGAGACACCAGGTACAACATGAGATTAGAACCAGTCCAAAATATCTGACTGCACTGACGAATGTTTCAACAGCAATGCAATATGCATTAAATGTTTTATTAAAGTTAGTGTTGCACTTCTATTACGTTCGGGTACTCAAGGCAGATTTAAAAAAAAGTATGCCCAGCAGAGGTCGAGATATCCTGACGGGCTCCCCTAGCTTCAAAATCACTGGATCCTACATTTCCCACAATGCAACTCCATAGCATCTTTCATTCGAACCTCTCCGCCTCCCAGATGTCCACTTCTTTCGAAGCCCACACCACGTGACATTCATGTGTAAAAGTGCCCGTTTAAATCCACTTTATATTTGAACAACTTCCTTCTTAAAAGCATTAAGCCTTGAAGGTTAAAGGTTATTTCCAAACAGGAAGAACCACGGCACCAAATGATAACCGTTAGGCCGTCTCTGATGAATGAACATGTTGATCGAGAAGGTGAGCGGTGAGTCTTGGATCTCTCTGCCTGACAGCGCAGAGCAAAAACACCGCAGGGGATTTTAAAAATGATTGCAAACATTTGAAGTGAACACAGACTTGTGAGCGTTGAGCTGGTGCTGCAGTTGTGTTGTCTATTCTGATAAAGTATGCGACTGATAAGGAGTTCCGGAGACGTGATCTGACGTTCACTGTGACCTGACGCTCATAGAGGTAAAATGGGGGTAGTGCTGCATTCAAGGCACGTGGGAATAATGCTGATGAAATGGTCAAATGGCTCAAAACTTTTACTAAAAAAATGTACTATGCTTGGAGTATTATGTCACTTTAAAGCTGTCAAACTCAATGACTGGAGACACATTTGAGCTCATGTTACAGTAATTATTCAATCCCTGGCAAAGATGCCAAATAGTTTTGTCTTTTTCAGTTTTATATTCTTGTGAATTAAATATAAAACAAAAAACTTTGCAGACTTGCCACTAACCGATAATAATACAAATAATAATATATAATGTTTATTTTGGTGATTATGAAAATGACCATGATTATCTGTTTGTTGTACAGGATTTGTTATTAATATGAATATAATGATTCAAATACATTAAAAAACACCAAACACGACGATAAACTGTCAAATAACTCTGAAATAGTCCTGATACTGTGTAATATTTTATAAAGGTAGCCGTGTCACAAAGTGAATAGTGTACACAGTCGTTCATGTTCATAAACTGCACGTTGTTTACCTCTCATTAGACCGTCGTCTGACTGTTTTCAACGAGTAACGCTCTCTGTGCACCCGAACGCAGCACAAAGCCCGATTTCCCCCTCCACATTTGCACCAATCAGCGTCGGGCTTCGGTAGTAAACAAGCGCCACAGTCTGGGCGGGGGATCCGCCGCTCATTGGCTGAGCTCTGCGTTTCAGGCACACACCTCCTTTCTGACAACGTGTGCGGACACGAGTTTTTCCGGGGGGATTGTGAGCCGGACGGGCAACGCTGCTGCAAATAACCGCACTTTTGAACGCAAAAAAAAAAAAAAAAAAAAACACAGCACGGTGAAATTACACTCGCCACCCATCATGCAACAGGAGAAGGAGGTCGACAGAAGGGATGCAAATGTAGCGTGTGCTGCTAAAATGAACACACAAACAATAACGTCACCAGCTCCTACTGATTTAGCGGAGGCGGATGCGATCAATTTATGGACGCATAATAAGAGCTTACACGCATTTTAATACTACAACATTAAAAATAATGACGTTATAACATGGGTTATTGCAAATGTGCTGTGAGTCGCACGCGGTGACAGAGCTTTAAATGACGCAATTCGCACTTTCCCAAACAAATACAGCCTTGTTTTGTTTCTATAGCGGTGGTTATGATGCGCTTTATGATACTCACTTGAATATAAGTCAGAGTTTAATCATCCGTCAACTACAACACTGATCTCCACCCGGCAACGCAGATTGAGAGCAGGAGAAACACCCCCTTCCCTCCTCCCCCTTCCCTCCCCCAGCTCAGCCGCTGTAGGAAAACAATATTTTCTACGCTGCTTCGCTGCAACGCACCAAAACATATCCGCTTAGAACATTAACCACAATGTATTTTTTTTTTCTTACTCGTTCGGTGGAGACCTCGGTCCTGTCCGTCCCGTCACTGAGCTTCAGAAGCCGGTCGTTGCTGCTTGGCTGGCTGTCCCGCCGCTTGCCGGCTCTCCAGTCTGTCAGGGGGGGTGGGTGTGTGGGGGTTGGAGGAAAAAGGGGGTTGGTCGGTCGGATACGCGCCCTACGTGCGTCTGTTTGCCGAACCAATGCCTGCGCAGTGGCAGCTGTGCAGAGCGCAGAGACATCGACCACGAGCGCGCGCCGTGCACAAAAGTATGATGTAGGTGAGGGGTTACCAGAGCAGCAGCGGCAGACAGCATCCTCACTGTCGGTCTGTCTCTCTGTCTGTCTGTCTCCCTTAAGCACATACAAATCTGAGCTTTAGAAATTGGGTTGACGGTTTGGATTCTGTCCTTAATAAAGAAAAACAAGTGTGCAAAATTAGATATTTCAACATGAAATGCATTGCATTGAAAATACACAGAAGGGTTCAGCGTATTTATATCCCCCACACAATTTCTATATGTTTTATGGAGATGCTACAATGCAAATATGCAGTATATGATATCCAATATAAACATAGTACCAACATGGATCAAATATACCACAAACTACCACACGATCACTCAGACATTCAGCAGTAGAAGTGCCAATAGAAATATCATAATAGTGTTATATACTAAGGAATATGTGCAGTGTAATGCTGCTACTAATATGACGCAGTGAAATAACTATATGATATGATTATATTTTAAAAAAAACACAGATGAGTGATGAAAACCTTTCATGCATCATTAAAAGTTGTAATCCAATAGCTCAAAACTAATAAAACTGCTGACACCACGGTTTATACAGCATGTATCAACCCCCAACATCACATGATAAAATGCCTGCATGGAGATCATACACAATTTGCATGTGTGATTCCAACGTGTGTGTGTGTTGCATAGCCCGTGCCTGTGTGTGTGTGTGTGTGCGTGTGTGTTTCCGTGTGTGTTCGAGAGACCGGATTAGTGCCGGCTGTCTGCAACCCTCTCCACCAGACATCCAGTCAGCAGGGATTTTAGGGTCTGAGCACCGACACACTCAGACACAGAGAGAGAGGGGCAGTAACCCAATCCTAGTCCCAATCTCATTCCTAAACCAGACAGAATATTTCATACATTACTGACACCATGTAAGCTTTCCTCAGGCCTTCTGGCATGCGCTGACTGGTGAGACAGGCTGAGATGGAAATGATAAACAGATAATGATTGTTCACAGCAGCAGTGTTGATAAGACATTAATATGTCATTGTACAATAGGTGTAATAATTTTAAGACTAGTGGTTAGCGGACAAGTGTCGGTTTAGATGGGTGGTAGTGTTGCCTACAGTTTAGATGAAGTCCAATTTTAGGACAGTACAAATTGAGATATTCTCTCATTGGAAATAATCCCGCCTACTCTCAACGTATACGCAAGATTCTTAACTGATCGTCATAGCAACGCAAGAAGAAGATCAATGCGACACCAACGTGACATGTTTGCTGACATGTTTTCCATATTCACCGTCTTTGTTTAGCATGTTAGCATGCTAACATGTGTTAATTAGTCTTAAAAACAAAGTACAGCTGTTCCTGATGGGATTGCTATTAGTTTTCTCGGTATGAGTGACACATTAAAGACTTGACACGATGATGAAGTCGGTGGATTGCCAAAGTGATTAAATTAAGCCTGAGGGGAATGTGAATGTTTGTACCAATTCCACGATAATTGATCCAGTAGCTGAGACAATCAAACCTAAATATTTAAACCTCACAGCGGCGCTTGAGGAAAAGGCAAGGGACCACAAAAAGGAAGATTCAAGCCAGATTCATCACATCTGGGAACCATGAACATATGTACCAAATCATTTGATACATATGTTCATGGTCCAAATGTGATGACAATTCATCCAATAATTGTTGAGACGTTTCACGAAAAAACGACTCTGTCAACCTCACGGTGGAGCCAGAGGACAATCAGGGGATCACTGAAGTCAGTCTGGTTCATCCTCTGGGGACCTGAAAATTTCAAAGCAATCCATCCAATAGTTAAGAATTCAGTCTGGTCCAAAGCAGTCGATCGGCTGATGTTGCCATCCTTAAAACAGAAAGTGTCAAAGCCCCTATACCAGCTAGTTACTGAAAAGAATATTTACTGGTACAGGAAGCATATGTTATTCAAAATCTGATATACACAGTCACATTTTGCATAAACCCATTTTAAGACACCCAAACACTTGATATTAATCAATCAAAGTTTGGAGAAAAAACATTATTACATTTATATGTTTATTTCAATTTTGACTTCAAGTTAAAACTCAGCTAATGTGCTTCACCAGGGCCGTGTTGGAGTGGTTTGATTAGATTGAGTGACATTGACCAAACAACCCACCTCATAGTATGACGCTGAGAAAATAATGCTTCTAATGTACAGTGGCAAGGGAAGCAGAATCACTGACATCAGTGTCTCACTTGGGCATGCTATATAAGGACAGCTCAGCAGCTTGATATGGCAGTGCATGACACGACAAACTGGTATGACAAGAACGACAACTCCACCCTACTTTGAAGCTTTTCTGACCTTTGGTTCACTTTCAATGCTCAGGGGCCACTCCCATCTCTACTACCAAGAATGGCTTTTAGACCGTCTTTGTGTCCAGGACAAACAGACCCACGAGTATCAAGGAAGTCATACACGTTTACAACACAATAATTACACGCACTGCAATGACTCAGCTGGTTATAAATCGGCAAAGTGTCCCTTTAAGTTTCGTGAATTGATGTGATGGATTACAAACTTCAAGCCAAACTTCCGCTCATTTATTTGTATATGGTACAGGAGTGGAAACCAGTGGCTGCCAGTAGTGACATCAATAATACATCCCATAATCATTAACTCCACATTAATGCAGTAGTTTGAATAAGGCTGGCAAAAATATTCAAGGTAACATGTTTAATCACCTTCTTGCTGAGAGGTAGATGAGAAAATTGATACCACTATTATATCTGTTTATTAAATTTGAAGCTAAAGCAAGTACTGTTAGCTTAGCTTAGCATAAAGATTGGAAAAGGAAGGGGGGGTAACCGTTTCCTAGCTGTAGCTTCATATTTAATAGACTCATATGATGGTATCGATCTTCTCGTTTAACTCTCAGAAAGAAAGCTGATTAGCTTATTTCCTCAAATGTGGACCTAGTCAGTCAACATGATTTCCGCTAAAGCAAAAACTTTCTGTCCTTAAAAATGTTCTACTGCATTCTACTCAGCTCCATGGCAAATTCAGAATCCAACAAAAAGAAAGTCTTTAGACGAAAAGTTCTTCCCAGATGAATTCAGAATCCATGAATGAGAGACTTAAAAAAGAGGATCTTCCTTGAGGAATGTATCCAGATAAGTGAAGACTGATGTGACATGGTGGGGTTGGTGGCTCGAGCTGGCAGAGGGCAAGGCCAACTTTCTGTCCATTTGGGACAATGTCAAGAGTGGAAAGTGTGTGTGTGTGTGTGTGTGTGTGTGTGTGTGTGTGTGTGTGTGTGTGTGTGTGATATGTGGTGCTGTGTGTTAGTGTTCAGGACTGGAACTGGTTGGTTAGGTGGTCAGAGCTTTGGGTCTGTCTAGTGTGCTGGGAGGCATGCTTCTATGGTCCCTCCATGGTGATGTCACTCCTGGGTCTGGAAACGTCGATGAGAAAAAAAGCGTAAGTGACGCATTAACGTTTGATTGAACATTTTGTTTTCCAATTACAGGGAACTCACCGGCGACTCCTCCTGTCTTTGTGCCGGCGTTCCCGTTGGGTCCTCCTCCTCCTCCATCAGTCTGTCAAAGAGAAAGACAGAAAAGGTTCAAGGACAATAGGGACATAGCTTGTGAACACTATGTCCGTAAGGTAAATATGGAGCTGCCGGTTAGGTCCCTGGCAAAAGCAAAGGAAAGTAACAACAACTGGAGTCGAACAAACCAACAATGTTTCTCGAATTGATTTCCTCAACATCAGAAAGACTTTCAGGAATCTAGCTGTAACGTTTGTCTCACTGAGTGAGAGTATGCTCCACATCCCTGCGTCAAGGAAGGGCTACAATTTGCAGCTTTGATTAGGTTTCGGGTGACTCAACAGACACTGATTTGTTGGTTTTGCCCTTTGGTCTCGTTGTTTGTCCCTCTGCGCTCCTGCTAGTTACATGAGTCAGACAACGCTTGACTCAAACCGCATGCTGTGCCATGATATTGCATTACAGCATATTATTTTTAACATTTTAAAGGCAGGGTAGGTAATCTGTAAAACAAATACATCCTGTTAGCAATCATTGAATCAACTGCTTTGACAGAAAAAAAAAATCTGGTATCTGTGGCTGTTGCAAGACTGTAGTTATCCAATCATTACATTCGGCTTGAATGAATCGAATAGAAAAAGTATCATAATCATAATATGAAATATGTTACTGCTGATTCCATACGTCATACCCAAAACGTTTGTCATTCAGGCTGATCATATTCAGGAAATAATGGTCATGATGTAGTCATAACAGCCTGATAAAATTCTTTCTAATGTTTCACATAATTAGACATTTTAATTGACGGCCTAATCTATTTCCATTAGTCCCACGGGTTTGCATGGTTTGAATCTAAGAAGGCCAGAAGTGGCTACAGTACCACAGCCTCTACTGTCCTCCTTCTGATTATCATCCGCTCTTATTTGGCAGCGACTGAACTGCAACAGATACTACATTGTGATATTGAAGGTTGAAGGTGATGTTGCACGAATGGAGCGAGCTGTTAAGTGACAGACCGGAAACAGAGAGAGAGGTCAGAAACAGTTACCGTCATTCCGACATTCACGTCGTAGGCATTGCCAGAGTTCCTGTGGATAACAAAGAAGAAAATGAGAGGCTATCAAGTGTTACGATGATGTGCCACATCTGTCAGTTAAGGGGACAAAGGTGCATACAGTTCTATTTACATATGTGGATTTGATTTATGGCTCAAGACTCTTAAAACGCTGTCCGTCTGCCACCTGTTTTCTCTCTGTTTTTTTATATTGTATCCTTAATAACATCCTGGTTCACCAGGTCCTCTGGTCTCAGTCCCCTGCTCTACAACAAGTCTTTGTGCCTATAGTTCTGCCGTCAGCCACTCAAAGGACTTGAAAACATCTCCTGCGCATTTCCAAAAAATGCCACACTGAATTAATCATTGGCCTTATTCGTTTATATCAACGTTTCCAGCACTTATAGGTTGAACTCGTGACTACTGTCACCTTAAAGTCTGCATTGTATTACTCTGAAGATGATGCCCATCTCTGGGGATGAAAGCCAACCCAGCATGCCTACCATCCCTACTGGAGCCATTGTCCTCCTTCTCTGTAAAGAACCAAAAGCAATGTACCAAAGATATGTACTGAAGAATTCCTTCATGCAACATGTGTCTTAACTCAATCAACGCACGTTGACAGCGCTGTGTTCCCCTCCTTGAATTAAACAAACAATTTACGGGTTATGAATCCTGTCCATCACTGCCGTCCCAGTTTCATTTCTCTCAGTGACAAACCCGCAATGGAATGTACAGAAACAGGCTGCAGAAGATAAGACACTGGTATGTTCGGTGAGACAACCGCAGTAATGGGCGTGCAAACACACACACACACACACACACACACACACACACACACACACACACACACACACACACACACACACACACAAAGATCTTATTGGGAAGAGCAGCGCTGTTGAAGGTTAATGATCCAAGCCCAGCCCATTTGGCCTCAACACCCTGAAATAAAAACTATATCTGACAGCTACTTCTCTCAAACAGGCAACGCCCTTCATCAAAAAAATTCAACATCGAGTCCAACGAGTCTTCGGCTCTGTGCTGCTGAAAAGTGATGCATAGTTATTAAAGCCTTTTTATGTCCGGGGAAGGAAAGAAATGAATCAGCCGGCACATTGTGAGGCAAACAGGAGAAGACTTGTTTTATTCTGGGCAGCAGCGTCGGTCACCATTACTCACACCTTGGGTGACACTGCTCTTAACTCCTTTCACTCCCTTTGAGTGACAGCACAGAGAAGAGCAATCGATCAAACGGGGCTTATGTTCTACAGTATGCTGGAGGAGGGCTCGACACTAACACACTCAAGTTAATTATCACTTTTCCTCAATAAACATGTTTCCCCTCACCTTTGACAGCGGGCGCAGAGGGTGAGGAGAGTGACGCTGAGGATGAGGAAGACGATGAGGGAGATGACGCCCACCTCTGGGGATGAAAGCCAACCCAGTGCACTTACCATCCCAACTGGAGCCATTGTCCTGGTGTTCTGAAAGAGAAGGGCAAAACGCAGCAAAAGGTGTCAACAAAGTACAGGATTACAGCGTCAAAGCAAAACTCACAAGCAACCAAAGTAGCTATCGAATATGTGGAATTAACATCTATTTCTTCAATAAGGTACAATCTGATGATGTCCAGTAAATATGCAGCATCTCACATTTTTTCATGTTATTTCAAAAAGACAATATAGCAACAACAAAAAACCCCACAGGTTTCACTACTTACATTGTATGCTGCTTGACTCAGCGGTAGCTCTGTCACTTACTGCTGTCAGTCACTCAGCTGCCGTTGCTTTATGTGGCTCGCAGCAGGCAGGTGACTCAGGGAGGGACTCGTCTCATTGGTGTGCTGTCTGTTGAGAAGGAGGTGTTGACAATGAGCCCATAAATGGGCCATTGTGTGTTTTTTTCTGTCACTAAATCAACTAGCAAACAAACCAGCGACAGTATAGTACATGTCTGAGATCAACGTCCTTTATTAGCATTCTCCTGGGTTCAATGGGAGGCTGCTTCACTGGGGAGTGAATCAGCGGTTAAACCCTTCAGGAATTTCAGATGTTAACTGATAACTGTACCAGACAAGAAGCTCTTTCACATTATTCTTACTGTTTTAATTAACGTTATCACATTTTTCAATGACTAACTTTCTCTCTCTCAATGTCTTGCTCGATATGACTTTTCTGTTTTAGTTTCCATTAGGCGCTGGTATTAGTGTCACCTCTTATTCACCTTGTATTTATAATCTTGTATTTAATCTTTGTTTACTTTTTCTATGTTTTTTTTAAAAAACTTTTTCATTTATTTATTTACCTTACTCTTATTGCTATTGTATTCTATTATGCACTGGTGTCCTTATTATTTCTTTTACACTAAATATTTGTTATTCTATTGTTCATATATATGTTCATATTTTTATTTTATTGTTTTTTTTTTGTTGCTATTCTTCTGTTGTAATCTTCTCGAATTTCCCTCGGGATTAATAAAGTTCTACCTTCTTTTATCTTATCTTAACTGATTGTTACACACACTCAAAAATCAAGATTTATTTTATGATCATTAATAGCATTAGGTTCATTCCCTAACATAAAGTGTGCTGTCTAAAGAGAAGGCTGAGCGATGAATCTCACAGAAGAAGGTGTTGGAATGGTCTCCTCCTGCAGTGGTCTTGTCGCTGAGCAACAACTTTAGCCTAGCTTCCATCCTCTGCTCCTCTGGTACAGCTGTGTGTGTTACATACATACTTGTTGTGTCAGGACTGTTACTAGTTCATTCAAATGCAAATGTCCCGTTTCAGTCCAATGAAGAGCAAAGCTCCACCATCCTCATCCACCCCCGAAGTGGTTCTGGATCAGCGCTCCTATTAGCGAGGATCTGCAGAGAGGATGACTTGATCAGGTGCTGACATCGATGCCCTCTGTGTCGGAGCGGGATTAGTGGAGAAGAAAGACTCAGCGACTTCAGCCATCCTGTTTGGGACCCCAGGGTCAGGCCTCGGCGGGACTCTGATCAGGATTTGATGCTTTGATCAGAGAATCGGTCGGTAATCTGTAAACACACTGCTCTGCTGCATTTCCAGGTGAATCCAAGTGACCGCTGCCACCTGATGCCCATCATCCCCACAGCGTACCGCAGCAGAACACCACCTTCAACGTGTCTCTCTCCACCGTCACCATCATAATGTAGTCGCTCAGCTGATGTCCAGCAGATCCTCACAGAGCACTCTCCTGTTGGCTCTGATACAAGAACCCTGTTGGTCAGGATCAGACATTCAATCTCTGCTCCGTCATTTCGGATCAAGTTGCCACGATTTAACCACGTTGAACTCATTACTTGAAGAATATTAGAAGGAGTCAATTCTGTGCGTAAAATGGGATTTTAGTTTTGACTCAGACGTCCTCATTCACAGTTGTTTGTTATTAACTGGAAATGATGATGTGTTTGTCTCTGTGGGGATTTATAGGTTTTAATTTATCTGTGCTGGAAGAGTTTTGCTGTTGTTTATTAGAGATATGGACTGAAGCTTGTTCAGTAGATGTAAGACGCGGTTGATGTTCTCTGACTTAAAGCTGTGCTTCTGTTAGCTTCACTTTGTTTCCACTACATTAATATATTCTCCTTGTTGAATAAATCAGCTTTATGTTCTGATCTCTCTTATTTTATTTTCAAATTTGGACAGAAACTCTTGATCATTTTTTGTTGAATTACACAATTCTTTTGCAGTTGAAGTCAGAGCAGACGGTATCCTTGATGTGACTAAAGATGGAGTCACCGGCTCAGCAAGATTTAACAGATTTAACAATGCACAAACAGATTCACTACAGGAGCCACTTTGAAGAGAGTCAACAGAGGTGTTGTCTTAGTGAATGATGCTGTGATGAAGATCTTTGTTGAGTGATGCCACACATTGTGCTGCTGCTCGGCCTGCTTTAAACACTGAACAGAGATTCCACTATTGGTAAAAGAGGAAACGTGATGTGGTAAGATGCCAGCATGTGCACAAAGGCCCAATGCTGTGACGCCTGCTGCCATTGTTCTGTCTCTGTTGTTTCAAAGCATTAGAAGCTTCTGCGGCTTCAGAGAAGCAGCATCTTGAATGGTGAGCACACAGAGCAAAGGAGGAGACCGTTTAAATGTTTAATTCCCACCTGTGAAGAGCTGTCTGAAAATGATGTGTTCCCTGGAATTCTGGAGTCATTGCTGTTTTTTGCTTTTATGCTACATATTTACTTTATGTTTCACTAATGGAGATGTGAACTGAAGGAGGAATCAGCTGCATTTCAATAATAGTGCCACAAATATTGAGCTTTGAGCTAAATGCTAATGTTGGAGTGCCAACATGCTAACAGTGATATATAGCAGGTGGTCCACATGTTAGTTTGCCGTGTTAGCATGCTAACTCTGCTAATAAGCACTACACACAATGGATGTCGCTTGTTGTGCAGGTATTTAGTCATAAACCAAAGTATTGGACAAGTTGAACTTCTGAAGTGGTGACAGTGCTGATGAAAAGTCAGAGGGTCACCAAAGTGAACATGAACGTGTTAAACAATTTTCATCAGTCCAATAGTTATAAGTTATACACACACACAGCCCTCCCAATGAACACTGTACTGTCACCATATTTACTTTAAGTTAAAGCATTGGTATGGGCCTTTCCTGCCTTTGTCAGTATGAGGCCCTGGGCCTTAGGGTTCTCCTTGCTAACACTCTCTCTCTCTCCTAGAAATGAAAGTCACACAATATCATTAAAATACTAAATACTAAATACGGTTGTTCAATTTTTAACAAAAGCAATGTGTCTGCATCTGCATAAACATGTTGTTGTCTTGATACGAACAAAATGCTGTGAAAGTACGTGTAATATTGGCAAGGGACAGCTTAGGAAGATTATGCCCATATTGGATTATGAACAAATTCATTGTAAGGGTTTATAAAACCCTATATAAATGTTTATATTTATTATATTATTATTGTATTTATATAATGATATAGTATTGGATGTGGTGGAGATTATATATTATGTTTTCAATATTTACAATGCTTTATACCTCCATGCCAACAGTGTCCAAAAGAAGAACGTGAGTCCTGGGTTACACAGTAACATACCATAACTTTATGCACAGAACTTCTCTAATGTATCATAACTGATTATAAATGATTATGTTACTAAAATAGGAATAATATCTGATCATCATCGATAACAAGCTACAGCATGAGTTTGTGGGCTTTAAGTAGAGTGACGTCACTATATACGGTTTTTAGCAGTTGTACGATAGGCCTACTATGATAAACGTATGAGGACTTATTTGCTGGCTGCGTAAGACAAAAGAAGAATACAACAAAATGCGACTAAATGGAACCTCCGTAAACTAGCTGTTCCTCGTGACTTCCGGGTCATTTTCGATTTACAAAATGCTTCCACGCTGCCGATTTCAGGCACTTTTTTGGCAGTGTTGGTTATCTCCGACACAAGCCACAGCCAAGCCACGACCCCTTTCCGGCTCCACTTTCGCGCGAGTTCTTGAAGGGGCGGGCTCATGCGCTGTCACGGTGCATTCTATTGGACAGCTGTACGCTTACCCGCCAACTATGCAAAACGCGCGTGCAGAGTTGACCAATCGCTTGTTACGCTCTACTTGTACCCGGCGCGCAGTGGCGCGAAAATCTCCTCAGTGTGTAGTCCGACTGCAGCGAGGCGCTCACCGTACCAAACTCTGTAAACATATTTAAAGATTTTTAACGCGATAAATAACATCCCACCATGGCAACCGACGTCGTAGATGAGCGGGAGATGAGAGAGGCTCAGAGGGATTACCTGGACTTTCTGGATGACAACGTAAGTCCGACTTTTATCCGGTTAAACTCTTTGTTGTGGCAAATATATGAGAAACCATGCGGCCATAACAAAAGAACCGCCTTCCATTGGACCAGTTTGATTACTAATGTCACTGTTGACAGGTAATTGACATCGGTTTGCTAAACGCTACATGTTACTACGACGCTTGGTGCTACGACGCTTGGTGCGACAGTTGAGTTTAGTTCTCCGTAATCTGATGCATCTGTTCCCTTAAACCCAGTGCCATCATTATCGAATTATTATGTGTTAACAATGGGGAAAACGTTTTATGTCCGTTTCCTACAGCAAGACCAGGGGGTTTACCAAAGCAAGGTCCGGGACATGATCAGTGAGAATAAAGCTCGACTCGTCGTCAACATCAACGACCTGAGGAGACGCAACGAGGCCCGGGCTGCAAAGTAAGGAAGGGAACTGTGTGTGTGTGTGTGTGTGTGTGTGAACTGATATGTTTGTTATTACCATGGCTCACTGTCAGCTGATCTAATTGATTCATTGCATATAATAACCAGTAATCAGTTTTTTTGTGTTGACAAACGTGAGCTGAGTTTTGATCTCTCACACTAACGTTTCTGTAGCTGCTGTATCACTGAATACACAGCTTGACTTTAATGTAGACTTTGTTTTTTGGTGTGTTATCATTCCTCGTTTACAACCACAAAACAGCCCCCAGAGTGAAAGTATATTAATTCCTCCTCGGCTCGCATGTTTTGTCGTCTCCTCCAGACTGATGAGCAATGCCTTCGAGGAGCTGCTGGCCTTCCAGCGGGCCCTGAAGGACCTCGTGGCCTCCGTGGATGCCACCTACGCCAAGCAGTACGAGGAGTTCTTCGTCGCCCTGGAGGGCAGCTTCGGCACCAAGCACGTCACCCCCCGGACCCTGACCTCCCGCCTGCTGGGCAGCATGGTGTGCGTGGAGGGCATCATCACCAAGTGTGAGTGTGTGGCCCCCCCCCAATTTTGGGCTCTACTGCTTTGTCTCTTGCCTTCATGTAGTCGTTTCACAATGCTCAATGTGATGTTTAGAAGGCTTATATCGTTGCCTTCTTCTTTAGGTTCCTTGGTGCGTCCTAAAGTAGTGCGCAGCGTCCACTACTGCCCGGCCACCAAGAAGACAATGGAGAGGAAGTACACCGACATGACCTCGCTGGATGCCTTCCCTTCCACTGCCATCTACCCTACCAAGGTAACTACACTATAACTTGATCTGTGTACTCATCTGACTGGAGCAGTTTTTGGCTCCATGCCTTTTCCCCTCCACACACATCACCTCCTGTCTTTCTGTCCCTCTCTCGACAAGGACGAGGAGAACAACCCCCTGGAGACAGAGTTTGGTCTCTCCATCTACAAGGACCACCAGACCATCACGGTGCAGGAGATGCCGGAGAAAGCCCCGGCCGGCCAGCTACCCCGCTCCGTGGACATCATCCTGGACAACGACCTGGTGGATGTAGTCAAGCCGGGAGACAGAGTGCAAGCCATCGGGACATACCGCTGCCTGCCCGGAAAGAAGGGGGGGTTCACCTCCGGGACGTTTAGGTGAGACGGGATCAAGTGTGCGCCGTAGCTGCTGAGTTTTCCCCGAGGTCTTTGTTATTAATTAACCGTTTTTCTTGCTCAGGACCATCATGATAGCCTGCCACATCAAACCGATGAGCAAGGAAGTGTCCCCCAACTTCTCAGCGGATGACGTGGGCAAGATCAGGAACTTCAGCCGGATCCGCTCCTTGGTAAGACTTGGATCCTTCTAACTAATCGTAGCTCGCACCGGCTCATTGTGAGAATGAGCTCCCTTGTTAATTGAATGATGAATTCTCCCTTTTCTGTTTTTATTTTTTGCTCAGGATGTGTTTGATCAGCTGGCTCACTCCCTGGCTCCCAGCATCCATGGCCACGAGTACATAAAGAAGGCCATCCTCTGCATGTTGCTGGGCGGCGTGGAGAAGGTGTTGGAGAACGGGTCGCGCATCAGAGGAGACATCAACATCCTTCTCATCGGTACTGCCGTTTTTTATTCGTGCTAATGACACTTCAATTAATATCTATCTATCTATCTATCTATCTATCTATCTATCTATATAGATAGATAGATGTGTGAAAAAGTGTTTGCCCACTTCCTGATTTCTTATATTTTTACATGTTTGTCACACTTAAATGTTTCAGATCATCAAACAAATTTAAATGTTAGACAAAGATAACACAAGTAAACACAAAATGCAGTTTTTAAATGAAGGTTATTGTTATTATTAAGGGGGAAAAAAAATCCAAACCTACATGGCCCTGTGTGAAAAAGTGATTGCCCCCTAAACCTAATAACTGGTTGGGCCACCCTTAGCAGCAACAACTGCAATCAAGCGTTTGCGATAACTGGCAATGAGTCTTTTACAGCGCTGTAGAGGAAGTTTGGCCCACTCATCTTTGCAGAATTGTTGTAATTCAGTAATTGTAATTTTAATTTTTTGGTAGACAGCAGAATTCATGGTTCCATTTACCACAGCAAGTCTTCCAGGTCCTGAAGCAGCAAAACAGCCCCAGACCATCACACTACCACCACCATATTTTACTGTTGGTATGATGTTCCTTTTCTGAAATGCCGTGTTACTTTTACGCCAGATGGAATGGGACATACACCTTCCAAAAAGTTCAACTTTTGTCTCGTCAGTCCACAGAGTATTTTCCCAAAAGTCTTGGGGATCATCAAGATGTTTTCTGGCAAAACTGAGACGAGCCTTTATGTTCTTTTTGCTCAGCAGTGGTTTTCGTCTTGGAACTCTGCCATGCAGGCCATTTTTGCCCAGTCTCTTTCTTATGGTGGAGTCATGAACACTGACCTTAATTGAGGCAAGTGAGGCCTACAGTTCTTTGGATGTTGTTCTGGGGTCTTTTGTGACCTCTTGGATGAGTCGTCGCTGCGCTCTTGGGGTAATTTTGGTCGGCCGGCCACTCCTGGGAAGGTTCACCACTGTTCCATGTTTTCGCCATTTGTGGATAATGGCTCTCACTGTGGTTCACTGGAGTCCCAAAGCTTTTGAAATGGCTTTGTAACCTTTTCCAGACTGATAGATCTCAATTACTTTGTTTCTCATTTGTTCCTGAATTTCTTTGGATTGCAGCATGATGTCTAGCTTTTGAGGATCTTTTGGTCTACCTCACTTTGTCAGGCAGGTCCTATTTAAGTCATTTCTTGATTGAGAACAGGTGTGGCAGTAATCAGGCCTGGGTGTGGCTAGAGAAATTGAACTCAGCTTTCCAAAGATGTGATAAACCACAGTTAATTTATGTTTTAACAGGGGGGGGCAATCACTTTTTCACACAGGGCCATGTAGGTTTGGATTTTTTTTTCCCCCTTAATAATAAAAACCATTTAAAAACTGCATTATGTGTTTACTTGTGTTATCTTTGTCTAATATTTAAATTTGTTTGATGATCTGAAACATTTAATTGTGACAAACATGCAAAAAAATAAGAAATCAGGAAGGGGGCAAACACTTTTTCACACAACTGTGTGTATGTGTATATATTTGTGTATGTGTGTATATCTGTATATGTGTGTGTATATACTGTGTGTGTGTGTGTGTGTGTGTGTGTGTGTGTGTTTTTTATTTAGATCTTTTCCCAATACTAATGAGCTGTTCTGCTGCACTTTGTTGGTTAATCTCATCATGCTTTCTTCTTCTTCACCAGGCGATCCATCGGTAGCGAAGTCCCAGCTGCTGCGTTACGTGCTTCACACAGCACCCAGGGCCATCCCCACCACCGGGCGGGGCTCCACTGGAGTGGGTCTGACCGCCGCCGTCACCACTGACCAGGAGACCGGTATGACACACGCATCCACGCTGGCGCTCAAACGTTATTAGCGTCCCCTTTAGCCCACGTGCTAACTCTCTGCGTCTGTCCCTCCCCAAGGCGAGCGCCGCCTGGAGGCGGGCGCCATGGTGCTGGCCGACCGCGGCGTGGTGTGCATCGACGAGTTCGACAAAATGTCCGACATGGACCGCACGGCCATCCATGAGGTGATGGAGCAGGGCCGCGTCACCATCGCCAAGGCCGGCATCCACGCCCGCCTCAACGCCCGCTGCTCCGTACTGGCGGCCGCCAACCCCGTCTACGGCAGGGTGAGCAGCCGATCTAACGAGAACTCTTTGTCTTGATTTACTCTTCTCTTTTTTTCTCTCTCTAAAAGTGTTAACCCCGCTCTTGTCTTGTGCAGTACGACCAGTACAAAACCCCCATGGAGAACATCGGCCTCCAGGACTCCCTGCTGTCGCGTTTTGACCTCCTGTTCATCGTGCTGGATCAGATGGATGCCGAGCAGGACCGCGAGATCTCCGACCACGTGCTGAGGATGCACCGCTACCGCGACCCCCGCGAGCAGGAGGGAGCAGGTGCTGTGCACGAGGACTTCTTAAAACTGCAATCTGTGTATTAAGTTGCTATTTGTTAAAAAAATGTCCTTGGTGTTTTTTTTTTTTTTTAGCCATGGCTTTTGGCGGGACAGTAGACGTCCTGGCTACTGAAGACCCAGACGCTATAGTAGAGGAACACGAGGAACTGCAGATCTACGAGAAACACAACAACCTGCTGCATGGAAGCAAGAGGAAGAGGTACGCACACACCATCAACCTTAGCAGGGACTAAAAAATCGTTTTTATCCTCATGTACAAAAAACATCTGGTTGTCTGGTTTAAGAGAATAACTAAAGAGAGAAGTACTGTCCTTTGTCTCAGGGATAAGATTGTGAGCAAGGAGTTCATGAGGAAGTACATCCACATCGCCAAGGTGGTGACACCTGTGTTGACACAGGAGGCAGCCAATCACATCGCAGAGGAGTACACGAGGCTGAGGAGCCAGGAGCAGATGGGTGCCGACATGGCCAGGGTGAGCAGCAGCACGCACACGCCTTTGTATGCAGCGGTTCTATTGGGGATGTACAGAAGGTCTGAGCAGAGGTCTAATCACAGCAGACATTTAGATTTTTCTCTGACTTTGTCGTCCTCCTCTTCCTCAGACCTCTCCAGTGACGGCCCGTACGCTGGAGACGCTGATCCGTCTTTCCACAGCACACGCCAAGGCCCGCATGAGCAAAGCCGTGGAGCTGGAGGACACGGAGGTGGCCGTGGAGCTCGTCCAGTTCGCCTACTTTAAAAAGGTTTGTCTGCTCAAGGATGGAATGATGTGTTTTTAACATGTGAATGGAGCTCATATTGTCTGGTTTCCTCCGCAGGTCCTGGAGAAAGAGAAGAAACGCTCGAGACAGGAGCGTGACTCTGGTTCAGAGGAGGAAGAGGAGTCCTCCACTCAAAGTTCACAGAAAACTGCAAAAAAGAGGTATCACGCTTTTGATACATAATTATTATAATTTTTTTTTAAAAGCTCTCGCAGCCATCATTGATAACACTATCCTGTGCGTCCTGTAGGGGGCGACGTGGTTCTCAGGGCAGTGAGGCCTACAGCCCGTATGACTTCAGCGAGGAGCAGGAGGTTCCTCAGAGTAAGCATCACTTTTATTACCTCCCCACACCGCTGTAGTCTGCTTTCACATTCTCTGTGACTCGTTCCAGACACAACTGAACATTCATTCTCACTTTAGCACATCTACTATCTCCTGTTCGACTGTGTTCTGCCTCTTTTTAAAAACAAATATATATTTTTAAGAGACTCACTCTTTTTTTGAAGGATGAACTTTGTAGCATGAACACTATTGAGGCTGACAGTCTGTTCACTAAATTAAAAAAAAAAAAAAAAAAATGTAATCGCTAAGAATATCCAATCAACATGGTTCTTATAATCCTGGAGCACTGCCACTCTTCTCTATCCAGTCACAGTACACACATATATTGATATGCATGCAAATAAACAGACAAAAATTATTTTGATTTTCATAAAAACTATCTTATAACGTGTTAATTGCGACTTGCATGGTGTATGGCCCAACTTATTCAGAGAGTCAGTGGTGGAAAGTAACTACGGAGATTTATATTTGACATGCTTACACTTGAGTATTTCTATTTTCTGTTACTTTATTCCTCTACTCAACTACATTTTTAAAGCTGTAGCTACTATTAACTTTTGCAGATCAAGGTTTTGCATACAAAACTTTTAAACAACTTGTGAAATATAATGCATTGTGACAGATACACCTGCCCATGGAACTAGAATAGCAGTAGAAAGGACATTTCCCTTCAAATCAACGTAGCAGGATTGTCAGAGCAGTGGCCATTTCCAGTGCATCGTTGCTACAGGGGGTTGGTTAACTTCCAAATAAGCTTGTGGACTCACTGAGTGGTTTTGCAGTAACAACTAAAACAGTGTGTATATGTGTACAACAACTTAATTCTTCATCCACCCACTTGTCACAGTGTAGGAAAGCAAAACATTTTTGAGCTTAGTTTCTGTTACCATGTGTAGCATTTAAGTATTGTGGAATTGGCATGCTAGCTAGCCGACGAGTGGACATATGGCTAGTTAGCTAGCTTGCTATCTGAGCACAGAAAATGAGCCGAACAGCGAGCTGGTGGCCTACAGCAAGGCTGGGTGTAATGGTCTCTCTTCCTCGCTCAGGAGAAGGACACGCTAACTTTGCCTCGCTAACTAGCCAGCTGTATGCTAGTTAGCTAGCTAGCTTTCCGGCTGCTGGCTAACGGCAGCGCTGGGTCTAATTATCCCTCTGTCTCGCTCCGTTACGCCGGAGAAGGACAAGCTAACTATACCTAGCTAACCAGCTAGCCAGAGCTTTGTCCACTCATCTTCCTGGCAACCTCTGAAAACAGTTACATGTCCGTTCTACTCCAGTTCTATGAACCTGCCTGTAACAGTATATTAATTTGTTAAAATGATCTCGACCTCATAGATAACATTACATTACATAACATTAAATTGCTTCTCACGTGTTTATACATCAGTTATGATAAATCTTAAAGTACCTTTTTTTTTTATTTTTTTTTTAATATATTTTTTTTTTTTTTATTTTTTTTTATATAACGTGTAGTTTCAAGCAAAGCAGCCTCGTGTTCAAAGGATGGAACCCTTACTTTAAGCATGTATGTTCCCGACTGGAGTTCTCATGTTGGTCGTTCTGCTCTCTAGTTCAGGCCGGCACCCAAAAACCAGCCAAGCCCCAGCGGGAGGAGGAGCCCATGGACGCCGCGTCACAGGCTGAAGACTCGGAGCTCTCCGCAGAGAGGTGGGCGACGCATTTAAACAAACAAAACTGTATCAATATATTCCAGATATGTTCCTCACGATCAGCTACTACTTGCTATAAATAACGCTGCGTTCCAGACAACTCGCAGGTCGGAATTTTCCCAGGTGGAATTTCAAACTTCCGACCAGCAGGCGTGCAAAACGTGAACAAAAAACACGGCTAACAGTGATCATCATCTAACAGTACACACCATTGAACTCTCAGTAGGGCTATTTTTTTTGTTTTTGTGAATACCTTTTGTTGATAGAAGGTAACTTTCAGGCTGTTTACCGTAACCGGCTACCGAATAACATTGTGACATATTTTAACATCAATTTACATGCAGAACAGGTTTTACTTTATGACAGTCAGTGTTATTTTAATCATATAGATGCAAATGACCTTTACCTTTCAATGTGCACTTCCATTGTGACTTTACACAACTGCTTCTTCATAAAGTCAGGGTGGAAGGATTTGCCCCGAATTCACAAGTAGGAACTCCAACTTTGAGTTGCGGTTCATTGCAGTTTTTCTAGTCGGAGACCGTCATTTTTTTGAGTTGGCTGGACATGAGGATTATTCTTAGCCGCAATAGGAGACTTAATACTTGAAGAAACAACAACGATGTGGCATATGTCAGACGTGAGTAGCTCCCCGACAGCAGTTTTCTGTGAAACGTAATCAAATCCCTGCGCTTCCTTCACCAGGCTGAAGGAGTTCAAGTCCTCCCTGTTTGCCGTGTTCCAGTCCGCTCACGCTCAGTCGGTGACGATGACGAACCTGATGGACGACATCAACAAAGGGCGCGAGAGCCGCTTCACGGAGCCAGAGGTTCGCAGCGCCCTGGCTCGCATGCAGGATGACAACCAGGTCATGGTGGCTGACGACATCATCTTCCTCATCTGAGGGGCTGACGTTGATTGCATGGACTTTGAGAGAAAACGGGACTTGTATTCAAATGCACATTCATTTTTTTCTGTACCGTCATGCATCCTCTGTTTCATCTCTTCATGTTGCACACGCAAAACGCACCCTCGCATGAGGCACCGATGATGATCTCAAACTGTTTATTGTCCTGATGGATTTTGATCCACTGTGGTGCAGATTGTTCCACTGTTGCTACAGCGGGATAAGGACATTAAGTGGTATACCAACACTTCTGATGTCTGGATTTGTATATAGTTGAAAAGAAGTTTTGAAATTGTAACTAGTTGTGTATTAAAAAATAAATGTAATGGGACATGACTTGGGTTCTTGAATTAATGGACAAGCGCTATATTACAGCATGTTACTTCATACCTTTTACCTCATGTGCAGGCGTGACACATCAAGATGCTGATAACAGTGTTGTTACTAAACAGGTGTGACACATCAAGATGCTGATAACAGTGTTGTTACTAAACAGGTGTGACACATCAAGATGCTGATAACAGTGTTGTTACTAAACAGGTGTGACACATCAAGATGCTGATAACAGTCGTTATTAAACAGGTGTGACACATCGAGATGCTGATTACACAGCGTCGTTATTAAACAGGTGTGCCTTGGGCTGGTCCCAACAGAAGGCCACTATAAAACGTGCAGTTTTATCGTGAAAAAATAATTGGGAGCTCTGAACTATAGTTTCATGTGACTAGGACTACAGATGTGCATTTTTTTATTTGCTACTCGAGTCGGTCACGATGTCAAATTGCTGTCTGGTCAAGACCCTGGTGTACGCGAGGACGTCGAGCACTGTTGGCTGCACCACCAGATTCTCAGAAACGACAGCTGGAGACGTCTCGCGGCAGTGAAACGAATGTTCGATTCACATACGATGACTCTGCGCGACAGTCCTGCAGTTGGCATGACAATGGAAAGCTCTCTCAAAACCTGTCTGTGGTGAGATATATCCCGTATTGCAGAGTGGCCTTTGTTTTTTTTGTGGCTAGCCCAAGACACACCTGTGTAGTAACGTCAGCATCTTGATTCGCCACGAAGGAGAAGTGCAATAAAACAAACTTTGTTTTGACCAGAACGAGAGAAATAAGACTTTTGTGTGTGTAGAAAATAGCGTTTCTTTTTATTTCAACTAGTGAAACTGGCAGCAAAACAAAAGTGATTCGTTTATATTTTTTTTTAGTGCTGGGCAAGTTAACGCGTTGATTTCGCGTTAACGCATTCATTAATTAACGCCGACAATTATTTTATCGCGCGTTAACGCATTTTTTAAATTTATTATAATTTTTTTTTTACATATACATACAATACATATACATAACAAGAGGATGACAAGAACAGTTGGATAAAAGCCAGCAAACATCCTATAGTCAGTCATTTTAATGCACCTATATGCTGAAATTCACGGTAAACGCATTTAAACGGCACAGATTGGGAGCTAGCGAAGGACTTTGAAAGTTAGCGGAAAGATTAACGTGAGACAACATCCGGTTTCTTCAGAAGAACATCCGGTTTTCAGAATAAGAAGCCAACAAAGTATGAATTATATTCACATTAAGTATAAAACATGCTACCTGCATCTCGTGAACCAAATGTTATTGCCCTTTTGTTCATATAGCACTACTTTTAAAATAAAAGTGCGCAATACACTACTTTTGAATTCATTATTGAACTTTGCCATAAAAATGCGATTAATCGCGATTAAATATTTTAATCATTGCCCAGCACAAATTGTTTTTGTGCAGCATACATACTTTGCATCCTGAGAAATCACTGCATGCCCCATGCACTTGCAAAAGGTCTTACAAAATATAAACCATACTAATTTGTTCATACCTATTTATTCCAGTGTACCAAAAAATAGTGTGGAAATGAACTTGAATGTCAAAAATGTGCATGGAACACCTGTTCAATGAAGAGCTTAAATAGTGAAATTGAAAAATGGTCGGAGATGCTGGGGAACTTTGTCATTTCCCAGAAGAGCTGCTCTCTTATGATTAAACCTCTTCCTGCTTGAGTTACAGAGTGTTTACAAGAAGCACTGAATCTGAAACTCCGCCAAGAATCCACTCCGTGTGGGAGGCCGGTCCCATGAAGTTCACACTCCCCTATGTTCAGCTCCCACCTCCCCTGACACACTGCTTCACCTCACTTAACAGTTCAGCATGGCGAGTCGGCTTATGTTTCAGGTGGTGGTGGAGGGGGGGTCCACATCGTCGCTGCACCCACAACATCACAGAGGTACGGTATCTGACTTTCGGCTTTGTGATGTAACTCTGCTGTGGTTCTGATCAGTCTGATGATAAGGCCAACAATCATCCAGGACATGAGAGGCTCTGGGCTCTCGACACCCACGGTTGACTCATATCACGTATGGTATCAAAGGCTGCAGCGGCCTCGCGTCTTACACATGATTATAGAAACTTCTTAGAATAAAAAAATTATTCAAAGTTACTGTGACCCTCCTAAAGAAAAATCGCTGGCGGATTAGCAGTCATTGCTTGTGAGTTTTGGTAAAGTGCAAGAGAAGACAGGCTTGCATTTTAGGTCTTTTTGTTTTAATGTCTGAAAGCAATAGTTCAACGTAAAAGTTCAACAGTAATTAAAATGCTACGGCAAGGTGCTAAACTGGTTAGCTTAGCATTAAGCTGACGGGGAAATAGCTAAATCTGCCTACCAGCACTTAAAAATGACTTAAAATTTGGTTTGTTTAATGTCCACAAGAAACAGAGTGATAGAAGGTCTTGCTGCCTTTGAACAGAGCCAGGTTAATTGTCTTAATGCTAAGCTAAGTGGCCTTAGCTTCATATCCAGGCTGTCTTAATGATATCAACTGTTGGAGGGCACAACATTTTGTTCAACTCAATAACTCAAAATCAGAAATCATAATATTTAGTCCCCCAAACCCTATCACTCCCATTAAAAGTGTCCTTGGCCCCCTGTCCGTTAACATAAAGTCCACTGCCAGAAACTCAGGAGTACTATTTGATTCAGATTGAAGCTTCAAACCACAAATCACAAAAGTTGTACAGTCCTGTAAATTAGAACCATCTCCAAAGTCAAAAGAATTCTCTCTCAACCTGACCTGGAAAAGTTATTCATGCATTGTTCTTTTCAAGACTTGATTACTGTAACCCCCTTCTTTCTGGCCTCAACCAAAAGTCACTCTCTCGCCTCCAACTAGTTCAGAACGCAGCAGCTCTGCTTCTTACTGGTTTGAACAGACAACATCACATCACCCCAACCCTGGCTTCTCTCCACTTGCTCCCTGTACGTTTTGTAAACTCTGTTTTTAAAGGTACCATATAAATAAAGTAGTTATTATTATTATTAGAAATAACTATTGGCAAGAAAGTGAATACTAGTGGATGTGATTTCCCAAATGTCAGTATGTCACAAAACCTTTGCTTCAAGAATTTTATTTAATTGTCTCCTTAAACTCACAACTAAAGATGAGGCTGCACTACATTCAGACTCCTGTTCCACATAAAGAGTGGGACCCTCTGTGTAAACAACCCTTCTCTCTATTTCAGTTTCTCAGAGCATTTAGTGATAATTCTGTGATCCCTTTCTGCCACAGGTAATGATGTATCATACTACTACTAGTTCAACTTGGCCATGACAACCATCATGTCGATGAAGATGCTCAGAGTGGCAATCCCACAGTTTCTGTTGTCCTAATCCAAGCAAGCAGGGAGCAGAACATGCTAACCTGCTAGCTCTTCCTTCCCCCTGTGTGATAATTCAGATTCTTACGCACGCTTCAGTGGGAGCGTGTTCCTTCAAATGAAAGTGGAGGTACAGGTCAGCAGTATCCTCCTCATTTATTGGGGAGGATTGTACTCCCAGTAAAACGTGGGTTCTTGCTACACGGGGGCAGTCGACTGGTCAAACTGGAGGATCTATTGAGCTCTCATGGAGCAGCACTGTGTGAGTAAGAATCTGAGCTATCACTTTAAGGTGTTCACGCTACTGTTCTGTTCTTCACTCTTGCTGCAGCATGGACGGTAAACAACCACACACCATTGCTGTTGGCCGAACCCGGAACAGAATGGATGCTTTTCTACATCGTCGTGGAGAAACAGCTCATCCCCGGCCAAGCCACCAGCTCGTTGGGTGCTTTTGACGAACTGTTTCAATCACAACACGTGTTCGAGCCGTCTCATGTTGAGTAACGTTAATGTCACAACGACAGAGGAGTTACGGTCAGAAGTCTTCAACTGGGTTTAAAAATGTGTTTCAAGCTGAACATGAGGCCCGCCAGGCCTTCAATAAACCCATTGAAGAAGTGGTCAGTTTCTATCCTAGCACCAGGTTTAAGGTCACAAGATCGGGTGTTCGTGAGAAGGATTTTTTATGCTGCAAACTCGGTCAGATAGCGCAGAAGTTCTGAACCCGACTCTCCTCACTTCTACATACAGTAACCGTGCTCCAGTTCGTAGGCTCCTTATGATGCAGGAGGAGAGGAGATGCTATCACACAGTTTCTGTTTGAAAGTGGTTCTGCTGATTCATTACCAGACGTCTCCTCAGCGTTTCCCTGACCTACATCGTTCATTCTGGGCTGGCAGTGTGTAGGTGTGCTTACTAGTGTTTTATATGACTCGCAGAAGTAAATCAAAGTTGAGGCTGTTCGTGATGATGAGTCGGTTTCTTAAAGGTCTACTAACAATAACAGGACCATTTCAAGACATTATAAATAATGATCTGTTTCTATCTGTTGCTGCGGAGCAACATAGTTTTTTGACTCAAATGTAGCGGCAATTTTCCCTCCTTCCGATAGTCCACATTACCACTACTGTTACAGTCTGGTTTTGGCAATAAGTTTGACGCGTAATGAATCTTCGTAGGCAGTAGCTTCATTTAAAAAGGTTTACTCAACAAAATAAAGTTACAAGATACATTCTTTGCCCAACTTGTCACAGCGTTAGCACAACGGTCAAAAAACTATGTTGCTCTGCAGACTGAATAACCTCAACTGAGGGCTGTTGGCTGTGACGTAGTCAGTAATGCAACTAAAGGAGCATTTCCACATGTTTGTTACACAAATCACTTAAGACATCTTATCAAGTCATATGGCTCTTACACTTTGGTTTAGATTAACAAAATTATCGCTGGTTTGTTTTGTGCACTGAAAGAACAAAAAAATAAAATCAAGCTTCAGTTGCAGATTTTCACACCAGTGCTTTTTTTCGTTAACTCAAAAACACATTTTTTTTTTGCCATAAAAGTAACAAATAGTGTTTTCACAACCACATCAAAGAGTTCCATAGGAGAACAAGGGTTTTCACACCTTTGGGTGTCAGCTGGCTCATCTCACTCAGAGGAAGTATTGCTTCTTCTAGGCACTGACAGGTCAAAATGGGGCCAAGTAAAAAAAACAATGCTTTATGCAACACAAAAGTAGTAACTGTCATCCAGTGCAGGATGGTCTTCGCATGTTTGAAATGTATGTCGCTGTAACGACAGGATCTAAGGCAATGAGAAAAGTGCACACACAGGTAGAAAGTAACGAGTGGACGGGGGACCAGGAAAGACCACAAAATCTTATCTCCAGATCGAGATCTTTAAAAATTAGAGAACAGTCATAGCGGGAATGCACCGAGGATCTTGCCAACACACACCAACACATTCCGCCTGCATATAAACACAGAGCGTAACGTAGACACGACGAGACAGCACAGGAGCGCCTCACTGTTAAAGTCGGGCTCTGCAGGCGAGACGAACAATGCTGCTGGTGAGTGCTTCAATCTTACCCATGGCCACCAGATCACTGTTCACAGGGTGACTACAGGGTTCACGATGGGACATGTACCAATGGGATGTCAACACTTTAAATGAAAAGTTAATGTATCCAATACCTCCAAACTGTTGGTCTTAACATTGTGAAGCAAATGACAGATACATCTTTTTTGTGTAAATGTATTTCTTCTTTGTTTGACATGCCTTCTAACCGATAAAGTCCTTGCTGGTGTTCTGGCGTTCAGGTGTTGAGAGCTCTGATGGTGCTGGGTCTGACGGTCTCCCTGAAGTCGGGGCAAGGAGCCAGACTGAGTGGCACGTCTGTGAGACTGGTCCTGGATCCCTCAGTGCCGCCTCAGTTCGGCAGGTCCGCCTCGACCATCGCCAACATGTCTCTGTCTCCGTGGACGTACAGGTGAGGCCTCACCGGTCCTTCTCTCATCACTTTGCACAAGCTGGTGCCAAAGAAAAAACACCCGTTTGTTCGGCGGTTCAGTTCTCAGTTCTGGACTTTTAAAGCCTGTGTTCCCATTCATAAAGACGTGTTTCCTCCCTCTCCAGAGAGTCCTGTGTGGAGTCTCGGTTGCCTCGGCGGATCTTTCATGCTGTGTGCCTGACCTCTGGCTGTCTGAGCCTGCAGGGGGGAGGAGAGAATGCAGCCCTTGAGGCCAAACCCATCTACCACCAGGTCCTGGTCCTCCACAAGTGAGCCACCGCAGTCTTTGTAAAAGCAGCTAATGATGTAGTTTTGGCCTCTGCTTTTGTTTCTAGTTGAAGATACTGTGCTACAAACGTCCGTATGTGTAAAAGAAACACAGTAAGGTCATTGAGTGGGTCCACCAAACAGAGTGAAATGTAGTTTGGAGCATTTTCTCTCCTAATGTGATTCAGTTCCTGTTGAAACAAGCTGCTGGGCAGCAGTTATTTTGAATTGATGGCAGAGAAAATCCATTTTTATTGCTGGATTTTAAAATTGTATTTCAGATTTTGTTTCTCATAAATGTCCGCAAATTTGCAAGATTTTTTTCATAAATTTGTCACAAGAATCTCAGAGAAGTTTTTTTCTCAAAAATGCATGACTTTAATCTGGGACGTTATGACTCCGTAAAATGGCACTAATACACCTAATACACTAGTACAAGATGAGGTATACTTTCACTGTTTCCAGGACGTAAGTAGGATTTTTATGTACACATAGATTACAAGAACAGAGAACACTGTATTCTTCTGCACATTAGCCTAGCTTAGAATCTCAAAGATTTAAAAAATAAGTGCCCATAGATACACCTCTAAAACGGACTGATTAACACATTGCGTTGTTTGTTTAATCTACACAAAAACAGAAATGTAAAAACAGCAATATGGTCAAACAATATGGTCTTTATGCTAAGCTAAGCTAATTGTCTCCCTGCTCTCGCTCCGTACAGACATGAAAATGGTATCGATCTGCTGGGCAGCAGTTCTTTTAATTTGAAGGCAGAGGCACAAACTTAAAATAATGTTTCTATAGCTGAGTTTTTAATGCATACTAATACAAGGTGAGGTATCGACTCACTGTTTTCTAAGAGTTATTAAACTGAATGGAAACACACTGGATTGTATTAGATTGTCTTGTTGACTTTAACTTGTTTCTTCCTCGTCTTTTCTATGTGATTCCATTTACGGATCTCACAATGACATCGTCTGTGTTTAATCAGCACTCACTCATTTCTCCATCCCGCTCCAGAATCTCCAAGCAAAGGCCCGGTAACAGGAGGAGGAAATGGTACGGCTTCAGACTGGGGACGGAGGTGATCACAGTGGGCTGCACCTGCGTGAGGCCCAGTGTCGTCCCACAGCAGCCATACAGAGGACTCTTGTGATGGTAGCAACTCTTTCAGCATATTGTCAATGTTTTACCACTTTCTAACTCAAACGTCCAACATTATTTTAAGTTTTCACTGAATCATCTTTAATGTATTTCCCAAAAGACACACAAAAGGAATATTGTTGTACCGCTTTCTAATGTGGCCCTGCCTTTAACATGTTACTTATTGCTTATTACACTCAAAGAGCTTCTTTCTAGCCCCTAGTGGTGGAAAATACTAAATGCAGTAGGTACAGGCTGTCATTTACTGTATGTCATTTTCTCAGTCATCAAAAGGATGTCGTTGGAAATATATATTTGTATATGCTATATTATTTGTTTGTTGATCGTAAAAAAAACTCACCTTTTTAACTCACCTTTTAAAAATAATAACTGTTCTTATTTTATTGTAAACAATATCAGAATGCTTTATTAAAGTTTTGAATTCAACTCTGATGTCTTGTGGGCTGTGAAAAACTATTATAATTTGATGAATAGGACATGGATTTATTTTGTAATTTATTTAAAAATATATTATTTATGTTGGTGAATTTACATGCAACGACTAATATGATATAAGCGACCTGTAAAAGTTCACACTATAGTTCACATATGATGCTTGTACATATTTATGGCCCGTGTTGTGGTCTTATTGTAATGTTTCATGGATGCAACCTAAACAATAATCTCACATAGGGAGCCAGTGTGTACAGTGTGTACTTCAAATCATTTTTACTTTGCTGCCTCTCTAACAGATATTGCTGTCAGATTGCTTTATTTTCATCTTTACTAAAAAGAGAATTATTATTAACCTTCTGTTCTAGCATCTATATTAATATGTCAAATTGAACTGTCACATAAAATATTAATTTAAATACTCTTTCATTTATATTATTGGTTTGAATGACCTTTTTATTGCCCCGAGTGCATGCAGCACATTGCGCCATCAATGAACGCACGAGGAATGAGGAGAACCAGCGTTCAGTCAAGCCGTTTTTACTGACCATGCCAAAAAAGATACAATCAACCCAACCTCGAAGATACACAGCGACACCACAGCAACTACAACCACTCCCCAGATACAGTGCAAACATTTTAGACTCCTCAATCAAGTCAGTATGACTCAACAAGCAAAATTTGACTTTTCCGTTTTACTCTTTTTGGTTTATATTCCTTTGAAAACCAAACACTGACAATCAGAGCATAGGGACACATGCCAAAGCAAAGTGAGACCGGTTAGCCAGAATCCCCCCCCCCCCACAAAAAATCCTCGATCCAGTAGAA
>NW_022280163.1:125823-133995 GCF_004355925.1 Anarrhichthys ocellatus | reverse complement strand
ATATCTGCTGTCCTCCATGTGTGTGCACATGTGCTTTTGAGTTGTGCTTAATGAAATAAGAGTGCAATCAGTGCTCTAAATCTAAGACTTAAATGCATGTCACTGATCTACAACTAGACACTACAGGTAAAAGTTTTTTTTACAAAGAGCCGGGAATGGCAGAATGCAGCAGAGCTTCCTCCCCCTTCTCAAACCTTTCTTTTGTTTCTCTTGCTCCCCCTGGTCTGATTCTTCCTTTTGATATTCATAAACCATATCGTGAGATTCACTGAGTTTCTGTCCGCGCAGGCCTCCCAACAGACACACACAACAATCACACAAAATGCATGAGCGCGGTGGAGCGAGGGAAATCTTTTTTTGTTAATAAGGGAAACAGCAGAAGCTTGTGTGTTACTTCCTGTTTGTGTGTATTGACTGGTAAGTGTCCTGTAAAAGAAAGCCTGGGACTCTCAGCTTTGTACTGGTCTGGACTGACTGGAACTTCTAAACTATATCCGTGCGTCCAGTTTTTTGTTTTGTTTGAGCACATCACACACTTGTCATGTTTTACCCGGTAACAGTTTAGATCACAGCTCTCTACTCTGTATGATTGGCTGTGCTACAACAGTCACGACTCCTGATATAAAGCATCAAACACAGATCAGTGAACAGGCGGTTATTATTCCCTGCTGCAGAATTCAGAGCCATGATTTAAATGTGTGCATCTTTTGCCTCGATGCTTTCGTTCCTCACCAATCAACCATTGTTGCCCCTCTTTTACAAATTGTAAATGTTTATTATGATGCCCCACCCACCCACCCACCCACTTTTCCTTTAGTACAAAGAGACAGATTTATTTTTGAGTTGGCTAAACTTTGTACAGCTTGTTCAGAATCGTTACAGCACACATCAAAAGTGAAAACTCCCCGTTCCCCTTTGTTCAGTTGCTTTTGTGTTCTTTTTAAAAATCTTTCCTGCACTATTTTGATTTCCTTGGTTTTTGTTATTTTTTTATACCGATCATAAAAATCCCAGTCCCGCTCTCTCTTCTCTCTCTCTCTCTTCTGTTCTTCTCCATTCATCTACCGGCAGGCTTCCTCCTTCATCTCCTTGTTCTTCCTCACTTCTTCCGCGTGTTTGTCCTGCCAGACAAACACAGAGACACGGCACTATTAGCATTCATGAATAAATTAGCATTAATGAGGGAGACGCCGGCAGAACAAGGCGATGACTCAGCGACTGTTCATGAAGAATTGAACAGGGGAATGATACAGAGTGGGGAGAACTAAAAACTCTTTTCCACCTCATATAATATTCATGATGACTGATCAAGCCTGTGAACAACATTAGAATGGCAATGCAAGCCCAGGCTTGCATCATTTACACTGAAGAAAATATTTTAGGTTAAAGGAAAGTTTGCTTTATTACAAAGAGTTACATGAGAAGATCGATACCATGCACGCTAACTTTGGAGATGGAGCTGTGAGGCAATTAGCCTAGCTTAGCATAAAGACTCTCAAAGTAAAAAAAGCCCATACCTACACCTCTACAACTAACTGATTAACACATTGTATTATGTTTGTTTAATCCACACAGAAACAGAAATGTAAAAACGACATTAAATGTTCTTTGTGCTAAGCTAAGCTAATCGTCTCTCACCTCTAGCTCTGTACTTATCGCACAGACATGAAAGTGGTATCAATATTCTCATCTAACTGTTGTTCGGTCCGCAAATGAACACTAAGAGTTGAGCTATTCCTTTAATAGTTCCTCGATTACACTGCTGGCGCAGAACAGATCAGGTGTGTCTCTTTGATAAATGTCCTCCAAATCTTGTTTATGTCTACACAGAAGCCCTTACTGCTCTGAGGGACTGATTTTTCATCAAATCCGTCATCATTTGTATAGAAACGACAAAATGGTACATCACCAATAATGTTTTTTGTGTGTTAGAGTGGATCTTTCATAAAGTGGGAGACCTTGAGAGCAAAGGTCAACTGGACCGTACCTTCTCCTGCAGCCTCTCCAGCATGGCGGCCAGCAGGGCCTCTCTGTTCTCCTTGTTGGCCTCCATCTTTTGCTCAAGCTTCTCCTTGGCGTTCTTGATGAAGTTGTTGTTCTCCTCAAAGGCCTTCTGGATCACCTCGCGCTCGTGCTCCCTCTTCTCCGCCAGGTGCTTCAGCAGCTCCGCCTCCTGGCACTAGAGGGAGACAGAGATCACCGAAGGTAAGTCAACAGGGGGATTTCAAAAATCCTCAACTATTAGTGGGATGTTAGTACATCACCTTTTTCAAACTAAGTCCTGCCCACTACGAACCAGAGAAAATGGTGAAAGCTCTAATATGAAGGAACCAAACCTGTTGCGGCTTATTCATCACTCATAGTAACAATCTGATTGAGAAAATACATTTTCGGGGCCTTTAAGACATTTAAACAAATGGTTACTAAAGAAAACATCTGATGCTGCAGATGTGCAGGTGTGGCATGAGCGCTCTGTTGCAGGCCGGCTATCATTGCTCTCTCCTCACCTCTCCCTTCCTCTCCCTCCACCGTCCTCTTTGCTTGATGAACATGAGCCACCGTGGGTGCGTCCTTTCATGATTGCACTTGTGCTTTCATGTCCCTCTTTTCATCTTTTCCACCCTCCCTCTGCTTCCGCCACCCAGTCCAACACTCACCCCCTCTTTCTTTTTATCTATTTCCACCCTATTTCCTCCTGAGTTGATAAATCACGCTGCCCACAAAGAGCGTTGTCAGATGTTTGACAATGCCTGGATGAGCAGCAGCTGGGGTTAGGGTTACAAGTTTTGGTTGAGGGCCGGTCCGGTTGGGTTCGTCGTGGGTATGACAATAGCCCCCCCCCCCACCCACCCCTCCTCTGCTCCTCTCACCTTTCGCCTCTCCTCGGCCGCCTCCAGCTTCTTCTGGATCTCCTCCAGGGACGGGTCGCGGCGCTGCGGCATGGATCCGTTGAGCTCTGGCATCCCGTCAAAGGACGGGGGCTTGAGGATGACCTCGAAGGCCTGGCCAGATGTCCGCTTGTTCAGCTCAATTACCTCCACGTCTTTGATGACGCACCAGCCCAGGTCCACCGCATCTGTGGCGTTGGATTGTGGCCATGTTTAGACTCTTCATTTGCTATGTATTTTTAATACACTATTACACATCGTCAATGTGCAGCGTGTGGTTTGTGGTTTACCTACGGCCATTTTCCAGGCCTCTGCTAAGTGCTTTGGAAACAATAACTCCTACATTTCCCAGAATGACTGGTGCGTACTTGGCTAGAATGCTGTAAGATCGTTTACATGCAAGCTAAAGTGATTTATTGTTACCTTCTGCCTTGTATGTAGGTTTGTCTGCAGTCTGTGGGTTGAAGCAGGCGCAGAACAGAGACACCAGGGGGAGCTCCTTAACCTTCTCTTTGTAGGCTGAGGACACACACACACACGCACACACACGCACACACAGAACACACACACATTACAGTCGTGTTTCCATCACTTAAGAGGATATTACATCCACGTACATTCATTTCCTGGAGACCTACCCTGACCCTAATAACCACTACCAGCCTAATCCTAACCCTAACCCTTATCACTCCCAACCTAACCTAACCTTAACCAAAACCTAACTTTAACTTGAACTAAACCTAAACCTAAACCTAACCTTAACCCCAACCTCAACCGTAACATTAACTTAACCTTAAATTAAACCTAACCTTACCCAAACCTTTAGCTAGACCTGATCTTACTCTAACCCTAACCTAAACCTAAACTTAACCTTACACTTGCCTTAAACCAAGTCGATTCACGTTATGGGAACGTGCATTTTGTCGCCAGAAAGAAGGTGAGTCCCCACAGTGTAAACAGATTTATGTCCCCACAACATGAGTAATATATACAAACACACACATACACAGATATGTAGTTGCTTTGTGATGCTTATTGTTTTGACTCTAACTGAACGATTCACAGTGAGTCATCCTCATTATGTTGTTATGACAGTCATAACACTGTCAAGACACATGGTTCAGATAATAAAAGTGCACTCTCGTTATCATTCCCACAATGGAATCATGAGCAGTTCATAAAGGCAAGTTCAGGGAGCTGCGATGGTGTGTGTGACTTTCTGCTGTGGCTGCATTTACCTGCCAGAGTCATCTTCTCACTGCGTATGTATAACTCTCCAGGGATGCTAACGATCCTTCTCAGTCTGTCAGAGAGAGAGAGAGAGAGAGAGAGAGAGAGAGAGAGAGGACTGAATGAAGCACATTCAAAGGTCATATAATGAATGGGAGAAGCAGTGGCTACGGAGAGAATGAACAGGACGACAAGCTGCAGTGCAAGCACCTCCCATTCAGGTTTAATTTGACCAATGAGAGAACAGCTCTGCTTCAAAGAATTCATGTGGGCCAAAACAAAGGGTCATTCTTGCCATGGATCGCTGGGAAAACCAAACCAGAGACGTAAACAAGAACTAATAAATATAAAGACATCATCAAACACATAATATCATAAAAACGTCATCGTCTTATTCTCATGTGAAGAAAGATAGCCCGTCCCTCCTTTAATAGGAGACATAAGCATTTTAAAGCTCCCTCACTTCAAAAGTGCATTCTTGTTGACCCTGAACACGGTTATACATCACTGATCTGTGATGTCCACTTCCATGTCAGGGATTTCTTGTGTTTCCCAGACTGGTGCTGCACAACCCTCAGAGAACAGGCGTAAAGATCCCACAGACATGTCTAAAGACACACAAGTTTGTGTCTGATATGTTTTTTTACTTGAATTCTTCAAAGTTTCTATCCAAAGTGCATGTCAATTTATAAAGTACAGTATCTGAATATCATAATAGGAGTCAGTTCATCGAGATAAGGTGGCGCCAGTTCTCCAGTCGCGTGCCGTTGAACCACTGTAGAAGTAGAGGGCGCTACGAAATGACATAAATAAAAGAGTGCCAGTCAATCGAAAAACAAACGAAAAACATGTAGATGTGATGGAATAGCAGCTCTACTGACAAGTAAGTCACACGCTTCTTGTGCACCATTTATTTGCTCAGACGGTTTTGTATTTGCCATATTTTACCACATTGCTGCTTATTGGAAGATGACTGGCTACCAAAGTACTTGTGATCTCACAAACTCCCGCTCTTATGGACCCCCCCCCGTGTTGCAGTGAATCACAGCCGTGATGCAAGAGAGAGGAGCAGCAGTAAGTCGTTGAGAGGATGCAAGAAAGGAAGAGGAAGGCATCAACAATGACAACAGCCTGCTTCACCAGCTGCTGAGCATGTACTTCAAACCTGCGTGTTGAAGCAAATATATCTCTGTGATACCGACTATGGCCTGTTAATTATCACATCAAATTATACGCATTCATATTTGACTGGGTGTGTGTGTGTGGGGGGGGGAATTCAAGAATACTTTCATTGAAATCTGACTTAATTCAAGCAGTCATTGCATCCAACTAAATTGCCTTGAAAGAGAGAGAGCAGAAAC
Organism: Anarrhichthys ocellatus; assembly: GCF_004355925.1. Taxonomy (NCBI): domain Eukaryota; kingdom Metazoa; phylum Chordata; class Actinopteri; order Perciformes; family Anarhichadidae; genus Anarrhichthys; species Anarrhichthys ocellatus. The sequence continues at coordinate 128,516 of NW_022280163.1, read as the reverse complement.
ACAGAACTGTCTCACCAGACCTTCCACCACCTGCTCGCACTCTGTCTGTCTGTCCCCTTGCTGTCTGTCAGATGGTCTCATCAACACTGAATTGATGGACATCTGAGGGATGCTGCAAATCGGTCGAGCAAACACACTAGTGAAAGAGATGGTTATATAATGAGAGAGAACAAAGGTTTCCTCACCCCCCCGATTTCCTATTTAGTCCAATGACCATTATAGCAAATGAATATGCGATCATATTAAAAGATGGACACAACTTCCTTCATCATTGCTGCTCACGATTAATCAAATCAACAAACACTCACAGGTCTTGAATACTTAAATGTCAGCTAATTGGAGAATTTTTTCACATGTATAGTTCTAGGAGCGCCCTGCAGTTCGTTGACCTATCCACAGCTGAGTGCACACGCTAATTAAGTTTGGATTTAATTCTGGTATTTAGTATCATCATGTGGACACCCACGAGGACCTCGGTGTTGAAGCAAACAGGCTGAGGAGTGATAGTAGAGTAAATGAAAGACTGAACTTCAGGGCGAGACATCCCACTGGTTCCTTGTGTGGGCCTAATTTAACCAAACATCTGTGGTGGGATGTGTCTGCCAGAAATGCCCCCCCCCCCCCCCCCTCCTCTGAACTATCTCCCCTTCATCTAAAATAGAGTTCTACATAGATGATCATCCAAACCAGTATTCTGGAATATACACTGGTAAATGCTGTATGCCAAAGCCCTGCCCAGCCAAAACTCTGAAATTGTATTTCTGCACAGCATCCATGGTGCTGGGAGATCAGCATGCTAACTTGTAGTAAGACAGCTGTAGGTTGGCATGGCTGGTTTAAAGGAAGTTACAAACTGTAACTATTAGCTTGATGAACAGCAGTTTATCCACCTGCCCTGCACTTCTGTGCAGAATCTCAGATGGTTATACCTGGCAACCTTACGGCAACAGTGAGAACTATTTCCCCCTGCTTCCAGTCTGTATGCTAAGCTGAGCTAAGGAGCTACGTTGCACTACCCCACTACTTACTGGAAAAAATAGCTAACTACTGGAAACATTGCAGGACATTTTGGAAGTAGCTACACTACCTGAAAGTTAATGGGAAATGTGTAAGCTTGCAGTGTTTCCACTCCCCAACAATGTTGATTAGCAAGCTTTAGAGGTGTTGGTGGCTTTTGAACCTTGGAGATAGCCAAAATTAGCTGTTTCCCCATGTTTCCAGTCTTTATGCTAAGCTAGGGTATTCGGCTAGCCAAGACAGTTGAATAAGTCTTTTCTTGTAACCCTCAGATAGGAAGTAAATAAGTCTATTTATCGAAATGTTGAACAAATCCTTTAAACTTTGACATAGCTAATAACGTAGCTATCAGTCTTTCAGCATGTGAAATGCCTGAGGAGCAGTGCACTAATGAGACAACCGATGACAAAGCGAGTGGGAGACGTCTCATTACAGTGTAGGGCACACGCTCACCCAACCACCCTGACATGTGTCCCGGTGGGACAAACACAGTCAAGGACACACACACACATGCTCACATAGACACATGCAACATAAATGTGCAGATACCTTAAGATGCACAGTTGCGCACACCCATACTAATCAGGCAGTACTGCTATATACTGTTGGAATACACATGCATGGTGCACACAGCTGCTTCTCATCCTATGGAACCACCCAGGCTACAGATCAATGCACTGCTTCCTGCTGCAGGAGTAAGAGCGCTCCCTTTCGTGTGTGTCAATACAGAGAGAGAGAGAAAACAACTCATGTTGGGAAACTAGCTGACAGTAAAAACATAGTGAAGTTTTTCATAAAACTATTTTATGATATTCATGGGATTTCTTTCCAGGAAGACCACCATCCTTCATGTTCGCTGAAGCTAATATTTCGCCTTTAAGGTCTCTAAAAATTGGGCTTGTACATAATATCATAAAACCATAATGGTTTTGAGTTTTCATAATTGCATGTTAAAATAATAAAAAACACAACTAATTATTTGTTGTACTTGCATACTCAAGTCTAATTTGTCACTCGTTGTTGAATCTTCAAGCAAAAGTTCAACATTTTGGAAAATATGCTTATTCCTTCCTTTATCTAGCAGTCGGTTAGCTTAGCTTAGCATAAAGCCAGCGAGCCTGACTCTGTCCCTCGGTAACAAAATCTGCCTACCAGCAGCTCCAAAGGTGCATAACCCCCTTAAAGAGGCAAATTGTTTTTTTCTTCTCATCTGACGAAAGTTTTTTTTTTCTTATAGGATGAGCTGTTATAACAGATATCAACTTCAAACCATACCTCCCATACCATGTACAGCAACTGGTAAATGTAGCCCTTACCACCCATCTATATCTGACATCTTTATGAGCCATTTTGATTCGGTTTGGTTTTACTGGTTTCACAGAGATTACGTTTGCAAACTGTTGTCTTCCCGTCTTTTCTTACCGAATACCTGCACTTGAAAAGGTGCTGTGCACACACAATAATAAACCTAAAGCATTGTACAGCCCGGGGTGAAATTAACATTCAATAAAATGCATGTTCAAAATTGACCAAAAATATAACAAGAATAGGAACTTTTAGAAACAATTTGTCAGACTTGTTTAATTTTGTTGTACCTTCCTGTGTTTTTCTTTCTATCCTGCTTTGTCTCACACACACACACACACACACACACACACACACACACACACACACAC
>NW_022280163.1:114473-125813 GCF_004355925.1 Anarrhichthys ocellatus | reverse complement strand
ACACACACACACACACACACACACACACACACACACACACACACACATACCTTTTCACCATAAAAGCACGTACAAACTCATTTTCCTCTCCCCTTCCCAAATGCAGACACAAAGCTGTGTCTGCACATATGGCGGATGAATAATAAATGACACATGTCACACAGCGTACAGTTTGTGGGTACACCGAGTTCTCTCCCTTTTGTCAGCAGCAACCACTACATCACTATCCTCACCCCTCGCCCCATTACACCCTATACCAACACTCGCACATGACCTTCAGTTTTACATTCAAACATAAAAGTTCATGAAGTGAAATGCAGATGTGTGCAGCTGAGTGTCTCGTGATGCAGACTCACCCCCCTCTGGCCCTGTCTTCTCCGCTGCTGCTGATGGACCGGTGACTACGGTTATCCCCGTCTGGCTGCACGGATACAGGCGCCGGGCAACAGCATCAGCATCAACGCTGCCTCCATGACATCACCTTGGAGACATCTCATTGGCCCGAGACGCGGCCAGCATTGGAGCCTCTCAGCCAATAAGAGCGCAGAGGAATGATCGGGGGAGGGTTGTGAGCTCTTTGTGCTGTACTGCAGGGTTGGTGGTGGGACCACTGTTTTATTATATGGCGCAGGAGTGTGTGCGTGTGGGTATGCATATTAGGCATGGTGGAGGGTTGAGCGAAGTAGTGTGAGAAATTGGTGAAGATTGGTCGTCTGTGTGTGTGCGTGCGTGTGTGTGTGTGTGTGTGTGCATCTCAGCAGGGGGCCCAGCTTGGAAGCATGCAGGACACTAAATTATTTAGAACCTGACAGTATATACAAGAACAAGTAGAGAACCTTTTGTAGTGTGAAGCACATGCAGTTCTTCAAAATAACTCTATTTTATATTTGTGTTAAGATCACATATACTAGTACCTCTACTACTACTATCTGAACTACTTTACAACTCCTTCTACTACTATCATTACCACTATTTTGCCACTACCAAAGTAGAAGTGTAGCTATTGTGTTATAGGCGTGTTTTTGCTGGAACCTGATTGCATTCTTTTTTGATAAAAAAAATATGGTCCGACATATTCATTTTCATATGATGTATTCTGCTGTCCTAGCAATATTTTATTTAAAAAGTGATGTCGTCCCATGACTACTTGTAACAAGAAAGAGGTCGCTTGTGTCAAACTCACAGTCATCACCTGATTCTGGAGTTCATTTTAGTGTCTTTCATCGTGTTGTTTTGGTTTTTACTGCCCTCAACTGTACTGTTTTGATTCACTCTCGCAGCTCTCATCAAACATCAAAACTCTAAAAACCCACTGGACACGACTCATTACCAAACGGCAGATACAGTTAGCGACTAGCTGTTGAACATAGTGGAGCTTTTAGCTGTTAAAGAGTCAGATATTTCAGATATATTATTGGTGGAGACCAAAAACCGAGGTAAAGAGAGAGTGAATATTAGACTTACATCAGGCGACCAGAGACATGACTTCAACCGAATGCTAACGCTGCTCTGTCTGTATGTGCTGGATGTGTAAATAGAAATGGTTTGTTAATATGTTTATCATATCAACCTAAAAGGTGATAGTATGTCCATCTTGTGATCACAGCTTGCTGTTTCCGCTGCCCCCAAGTGGCCACAAAATATAATAATTATTACCGGATAAGTCTTAAAAAAATGGAATATCACTGAATCACCGCTGTCTTCATGTATCCCAAGCTACTGGAAGTGACAGGAGGTCGATTGCCATTTATTTAACTGGTTAATGCTTCACATTTGCCCTAATGTCCCCACAGGGGCTCTGTGGCTGCTGTCCCTAGTGTAATGTAACCCTAATCCTGCATGCTTTTTTCAGTTTTGTCCCTGTCCCTTGGAGAGCCTGTGCACATCCCTGCTGAATGACCGTCACTACAATTATTACTGCAACTGCTGCTGGTGCACTGGCGTTAATATAAGTCCACCACTACTAATGAAAAAAATGGTCTTTTCGATCATAATAATTTTTCTAAATATGTGAAGACATCAGAGTAACAAAGGAAAACTGTGTGGATGGCAGAGGACCAACACTGAGGAGATGCAGACGGACGTCTCTGTTGTTGCCGCCCTTTGATCCTGCATTCAGCTCACACGACTAACATGATGTCACCTCGCTGTCCACAGGCACACGAGATGAAAGCGCTTACAACGCAGGAGGAGAGAGAGGGATATGCATGAGGTCACACTAGGGTGTGTCCTGTTGTCGCTGTCTCTCCCCTCCCCTCCTCTCCTCTTCTCTCCTCTCCTCATCTCTCCCCTCACCAACCTCCACTGACAGTAAATGCATGTGTGACATTCGACATCGCACACATCCTGGAAATGAGATCACCAGCAAAAGAGAGAGAGAAGAAAAAAAGAACGAGTGAGAGGTGGAGGATGAGGGGGTGAGGACAAGAAAGGAGGAGGAAATAAGATCAAACTGATTATTTCAAGGATTCTGGGAGAACAAAGATGAGAGGGAGGACCAGAGCAGGAGGAAAGAAATAAGGAGGGAGGACCGAGTGAAACAGGGGGAGCGTACTGGGAGCACCCATGGGAGAAGTTGGGAGGAGACGGTTGTGAAAATAGAACGATCTGAGGATGGAAGATGAAGAATCACTCATTTTACAGGTTGTGAACGCAGCTGAATAATGAGTAGAGAAAGAAAAAAGGACAAATCAGTTCCCTCTGCCTAGAAGGAATACATGTTAAATCTCTGCAGACCCACACAACTGAGGAAGGAAATGGATTTAAATAGATACGAATCAAAGAAGAAAAGATTAGCTGATGGCCTGGTTAGATTGTCTTCCGTATAGTCACAATATGTTAAAAGTCCAGATTTCTTACTTTAAAAAAAAAATAAAAGAATCACAGATCCAAACTAGAAAAGTGCACTCAGTAGAGTGCAGACCTGTGCCAAGTGTGTCTTCCTCAACTCTCCCAAACAAGTCAAGATAACAAAAACTGTGATTTTCTAATCTTGTATCTATCTTAAGTGGATCCTAACATTCAGGTTTATTTTTAGCCTTTTTTTAGCCTAGCCTAGCAGGTTAAGAGGAGTGATGAGTCTGCAGGTATTTATGGTATGAAACAGTCAAAAACCACAACCATGAGAAGTCATTGAACATGTAGTCTTAAATAAGCACAAAAAACATCAGGCTGATGGGTCCAGCTGTATGCGAGATAAACCGTGGACAGACAGACGGATACACACACGTGCATGCACACACACACACATGTCCGAACGCATGGTCTGCATGGTCGCTGGAGGCGATAATAAAGCAAAAGTATTAAAACATTCTCAAGTTCTCAAGTTCTATACACACATAAATACAAACACACACACACTTGCACATCGCCTCCCCCCTCCCCCACACTGCAAGCTCTCGTGACCTGTAAAAACATAAACAGTTGCAGTAGCTCAGCGGCAGCACCAGGGCCCTGTTCTAAAGTCTGACATCATCTCTCAGTGTCCCAGGATGAGATCATTCTATAACTACTGGCCTTACTCACTCTGCTCAAAGTGTGTGTGTGTGTGTGTGTGTGTGTGTGTGTGTGTGTGTGTGTGCACGAAACGGATTGTGACTAAGTTTCATGAATTAGCGAGCGGATGTGTACATCCTGTGCAGGTGTCCATTGGATAATTAGATTACTGGTAAAATGCTTGACACAGTGATCCAATTGAAGTTGAAGGGCTTTTACAAGCATTGATTTTGACAGCAGGGTCTGCTATCAAGGGGAAACATGGCACGTCCACCCCACTTGTACAGAAAGTGAAGCGCAATCCCTTTCCCCCTGATCTAGGATAAGTCATTTAGGTCCTCTTATAAACAACTGCTGCATCAGCAGAAAAAAATGATAAACAATGGAAATCTTTACATTTCGGGCATAATCAAAATGTTTAGTTCATGCAAATTTAACACAATATCCACGAGAATCATAAAAAGATAACTGGTCCTGATATACTTTTTTTTATTTTTTTCCATCGCTGTAATAACGTAAAGCTGTCTGGACCTCTTTCACTGTGCAGATATCAGCTCCTGCACTCTACACTATCAAAGGACAGCCTGTCTGGAACAGTCTGTTGCCATGGGAACAAGGAACTGACAGTGAGAGAGAAGTCGCTGAATGCCAGGAAAAGTGTGCGTTTGTATGTGTGTGTGTGTGTGTGTGTGTGTGTGTGTGTGTGTGTGTGCAAGTCTCCAGTATGATAGTCTGGAAGCATTTTGTACGTTTGCATAACAAAAGGTTTTTGCATTGTTTACGGGTTACTTTGGTCTGTAGATGATGGCACATTGTTTCAAGGGCCTAACACTGCACTTGTGTTAGAACATCATCATTTGTGAATTATTGAATGTTGTTATCTTATGTACAACAATGTGTGTATTCAGCTTTATGCAGTTATTCTGCGTTGCTTGCAAGATTTAACATGAGAAAATGTATCATATTAAGCTGAAGCATCCTCTACCATCACTGTGTGCTGCTACTGACACACTGGATACAACACTAGCTCTTTTTAAAATAATATTAGATAATATATGTATATTTGTATAACTTATAACTAACTATATATATATATATATATATATATATATATATATATACATAGTTAAGTGTCTATAGTCTGAATGTTTCTGAAGGATACCAGGCAAGACAAATTCCTCAAGGGGCAGTGAAGTATACTTAAAGGTACAAATACCAACCTGGCAGCACAGAACACACATCCTGCAAATATTTATACTGGTCTACGGTAAGATGCCAGTCAGCCTCATATTCGAGATATTTTTCCAAGAAACACAGCCTGCTGATTGGGGGAGGGGTAATTCCATGTGTTTCCATGGCGGTCCCCATCTTTCTCTATGAGGCCAGAACAGCTGAAGTTTAATTATGAGCTGCTGTATCTGATCCAAGCAGTTGAAGTGATTTAATACTTACTACTACCACTACTAGTATATATACAACTATTACTACGAAGAGAAGTACCTGATATGTGTAGCGAAATTACAAAATAATTTAATATGAAAATTCAACTATATCATGAACTCTGTGAGAGATAAACAGGCATATACTGTATTTTAGTCTAGAGGTGCTGCCATCTTCTGGACAATCGCAGTCATGTATCTACAGGTATTAAAGAGCTATATATCTGTAACTAGTCCCAGTAGTCCTACACTACTGACCTGACCGTTAAATACACCTGGGCCCTGTTTCAGAAAGCAGGTTTAACTAACTCTGAGCCTCACCCTGAACTCTGAGTTGACTAACCGTGACAGTTTTAACTGAACCTGCTCTCTGTAACCGGGCCCAGAGATCTGCACTACACATAAATATTCCTTTTGTGTTTTCTTTAATTTCCACTGCGGAAACACCTTCACCCACTGCCCCTCCAAAATATTCTCTTTATGCAGTGCACATGCTACATGCAGGGCCAATGTGTGTGTGTGTCTGAGTGTCTGAGTGTGAGCATACCAAGACACAAGTCCTTCAGCAGCAGGGTCAGAGGTGTAAAACGGCAGCTCTGCAGTGATGAGGTGGAATGACAGTTATGAGTCTCCCGTGTGATGGACGTGATGTACGGGTCAGAGAGGAGGAGGCCTTCCTCAAAGGCAGCGAGGATTTAACTGTTCTCTGTGAGCGACTTACCCGTCACTCTCACTGATGGACCTGCTGTCCACAGTGTGTATTAATGATGGCGTGGAGACAGACAGCGAGACATTGGACATGTACACATTTACCTGCAGCCTGAGTTATGCTGCGTCTGAAAATGATGGGAAAAGGAATAAATCATTAAAGTATTGTGTGTAACATCAAGCTGCTTTTAAAGACAATCAACATTAAGTTAAATCATTTTTATTCCAATTAGTTGTATTTGTCAATCTATGGAAAAGATAACTATTTATTTTATTGAATAATAACTCATTAAGATTTATATGTGGGCCCAAAGTGGCCAATATTGAATAAATTAATTATGACGCTATTAATGACATTATGAAGTAAATAAAAAAATGTGATATAGAATGAAAGTGTGATTGAGAAAAAAGCTGTGATGTAATAAAATAATTGAATAATAAAGTCTTGAGTTAATAGAATTTCTTATATTATTTCAATTAATTCAATTAATTTATTCGCACCCCCCCCAAAATAAAATAAAAACCCATATACATATATATTTGGGGAGAGACTTTACTTTTCTTACATTTACTGTTCTAACATGTTAGTTCAGTCCCACTGCTGCCACAAACTGAGCTGAAGTAAACTCTGTCACCCTCTGGTGCCTGTAGAATGGATGACTCCACTTCCCACCAGCCTCGGGTTACTTCATTATCGATGCAATGATCTGAACGAACTCCACTGCTGTTACAGCATCCAGCAGGAAAACATACTGTGATATGAGCCCTCTGACCTATTTAGGTGAATTTCATCTATTAGGTCATCAAAATCTATTCTTAAAAACTTTTTTATATCAATTGAAATGGCTCCTTTAATAAAGTAAAAAACATGACATCATTTTTATATTTATATCTGAAATGATCTTGTTTTTTTCAGTCGACACCACTTATTTGTGTTTTTATGAATTCATGATTATTTGTTAAAAATCCCATCATTTAGTTCCGTACCTTAGTAACTCATCAACCCTGTTACACAAATCCCTCTCCCCCATATAAAAAATGTTCCTTATGAGACACCATCAGCTGGAGTACAGAAGAAGTCTTCTGAACAACATGGTGCACAAACAGGCACGTTACCACCTTCTTTTATAACCATGTTTCAGTTATTTACTGTGAAAATGACCTTTGTTACTTCAACATCATATACAATGTCTTAATGTCATGCATGCCATGTGCTCTCCTGTTATTCACCACGTGTAGAGACGCCATCATAACCCGTCACACTCAAAATGATTACATGTTTGTAGTGTGAAGTGCTTAAACACAGTGTTTCTGCACAAATGCCACCAATCAAGACACACACACACACACACACACACACACACACACACACACACACACACACACACACAGATTAAATATCATGAATATTACACAGGTGTGCCCTGGTGGGCAAAACAAAAAGTCACTCTAAAATGTGCATTTGATCTTGAAAAAAGACATTCACTAATTTCACATGACGAGGGCTACAGAGATGTCAGTATCTGGAGTGACCACCATTCCCCTCATACAGTGCGACATGTCTTCTCCACATAGAGCTGAGTCTGATTGAAGTCCTTGTTTTATAGAGTTAAGACCACAGAGTTTTAAGTCTTTGACTTCAAAAAGATGAAGAGAGAGATGGAACTCTGCTCTTTTTAATCATCTGGTTTGTGCTAAATATCTCTACTTCGGTTTTACAAGAAGTAAGAAAATGGTGTTTTTGTGGAAAGTTCCTGGGATCAAATTGAAGATAAGAAGAAAATAAGAACACAGAAGCATTTGTGCCTTGTGGTCAATTGTCACATGGGCCATTGGCCTCTTCACTTAAAATGTCCTGTCCCACTTTCAAAAAGAATCCGGAGCCCATGATGTGTAACAGTTTACTATTCAGAGAAAAGTCTGCACATTACTGTAAAGCTTTGAGCAATATCTAGTTTATCATATTACTAATATTGTACAGAGTAATAATGATTACCCTCAATGACAGTATCATTACAGAGAAACAGAACATTTTAGGAACAGGAATTTGACTCAAATATAGTCACGTGCTGATCTGTAAGCAGCATTGTCATTTTTCTTACCAATACAAAATAGTGATGATATAATACAGTGATGTGTTGTACAGTGCAGAATGTTCAGTAATGTCCTTCGGGGCATCCACGCATGCTTTTCGTGCATGTGAGCGCGCCCCAGTTAGCTCCCGCCGCCGCTCTGCTCCGCTCCGCACCGCACCGCTCCGCTCCGCACCGCACCGCTCAGCACCGCTCCGCTCCGCTCAGCACCGCTCCGCTCCGCACCGCTCCGCTCCGCACCGCACCGCTCCGCTCCGCACCGCACCGCTCCGCACCGCACCGCTCTGCACCGCTCTGGTACGGTGATTACAGCACATAACGGCGTCCCGGGCCGACGCCGTCGCTGCAGAAACATTGCGCCCACCCTTTGGTTCCCCCTCAGGTAAACATTGTTAGTTCTGTCAGCACATTTGCTGTAGTTTTTACTGTTAGCACTCAGGCCTCGCCATGTTGAGAGCCATTGAGAGTCAATCAGAATCCCCCCAGTATCTTGCACCTTTAATCTAAGAAATGCTGTACTTGTGAATTTTATTATTGAATGCAAAATGATGCCTTCTCCAAGTGCCTTTGATTTAGCTACAAGGAAATGTGAATATTGAATAAACTAAAGTAAAGTAAACTAGAATAAAAATGGTGTAAATGAAATGTTCCCCATGTGACTACAGGTTGTATCCCCATGAACCAGTTCAGGGCCACTGCTTTAGAGAGCTGTTTTCTATTTGGAATGGTTGTGAATAGCGTAGACTATGAGAGAGCTGACCCACTGTCCTTGCACTGCTCTACCAGTTAACCATCGCATCCATATGGACACCATACGGATTCAGGCCCTCACATGTATTCACAAATACATCAAATATATTGCTCTTCATCTGCAAGAGAAGCAGATCAGATTTATTTACATCTCTTACCAGACGTATTCCCCTTCTTACAAATGCACCATGTGTGAGTATATGTTCTTAAAAGACGTATGCTACGGTGGCCCTGAGAGCTCAATGCACTGCAAATAGACACAACACAAGCAGACGTAGAAATATCTTCACCAACTCCACAGCACTCAAAAACACTTGACAACACATAAAAACATTCATTATGACGACACATGCGCAGCATTTAGAAAAGGTGCTGCAAGAATCTCACAACCAGCAGACACTAAAACGTGATGCACAGGGCTTTGACGTGGATCTTTGAGCTTATGAAGTTATTAAAGTCAGTGAAACTGGTGTTCGAAAAAATCACTGTGAAGACACGGTTATTTTTCTGGCGTATTTTAACATTGTGATCCATGATTGAAGATCATGTATGACACATTCTCTAGATACAGTTGACTTGACAAAGTTGCAGCAGCACGTCAGCGAGAAAGATCTCTGTTTATTTCCTACCTGTGCTTGCATGATGAACCTTAACAGTAGTCTTTTATAGTATAATGATATATATTACATTTCAATTCCATAGCCTATTACATCAGTTTGCAACACAACATTGAAAAGGAAAAAGGAATTTGTGAAAGTTTAAAGTGTCACTCCTACTGGACCACATCACCAACGCTGAACTGTTAAGTAAGGCCTCATAAAATGTCATCATCTCCTCAAATCTTGCAGAAGCAGAAGCAGAAGCTGGGGAGCACTTTTTTGGAGGTCCAGGCCATCGGCCACGTCTTTGTGGATTCGGAGGAAGAGAAGTTGATCTATGAGTTGTGTTTTCCCTGAGGGACTGGAATGATTGAAACGTGGCCCTTTGGACCCTCTTCTTGCAGCAGCCTTGACCCCGTCCCCTCTGCACAGGTTACCAGAGCAACCAGTAGGACACGACCCATCACTGGCTTCCCATCTGCAAATACAGCCAATTGTCTAGCCAGGTTAGAAACACCACCAACATAGACGTCTGCTGCTTAGTCCTGGGAAGGTGGTGAACAATGGCTTTATCACCGCTTTTAAACTGAAAACAACAGCTGCATGCTGCAAACAATGCTGAAGCTAAACAGTTGTGAAATGACAACAATGAGCTGAAAGACACTAAAACCTTCTGTGAAGGAACCACAGAGTCCATAATTCTGTGGGTTTGACACCATATGAGTTATTTAGAAGATCATTAATACCTTTAATCGCTTGTCTTAGTGAGCCTTACGAGCTGACCTGTTTTTTAAAGGGTATAAGTCCATCTGAGTTCTTTTCAGGGGTTTTCAAATGGAAACGCCCACTCGTGCCCACACACAGCTTAGTCACCGTTAGCTGCGCTAAGTTTGGAAATAAGCAAAAGTGAGGTTGTATGTGGGCTTTACTCCCTTGTGCTGCAAGATTAAATGACTGTTTTTATCAATGGAGTCTGGTGGCATTGAAGAGAGCAATATAACAGCTTCAGTTCCTCGTCTAAAAGGGCCTTCTGACGGCAAGATAAAGTGATGGGGGAGGGGAGCAGCACAATATTGCTGGTGTACCGCTGCCTCAATCAGGTATTTCATATGCGTTATCGTGTGACTTTCAGGTTCGGACTAATGTGGTGTCCACACAGCAGTATACTGCTTAGTTTCAGTCCCGGTACTCTTGTCTCCTTCTTTAAACTGGCAAAGCATGCTGACCGCCATCTAAGTGACAATGCACTGATTATATGGATGTATCTGTGTAGCAGCTTCAGCATGCAAGAACCTACGTCAGGTCACATGGGACCTGACGTATGGAGATGGAGTTGTGGAAATAGTATTTTGACGCTAAAACATACATACTTCAAACAAAATGTGAATGTTGGGATTCAAATACATAAGGAACACCCCTGCGAAGCTCCCCCCTTAAAAAATAATGGACTCACCCTTTAAAGTGCCTTCAATGCTGGAAGGGGTCTGTTTGTTGGTTTTAGGATAACTACTGTAAGTTAATCAGTGAAGAAGAGAACAACACTTAGGTTTGTCTTTCAGTGCGTGTGAGTGAGTGTCTGATGAGGGACTCCAGAGTTGCGGTGAGTTTTGAAAGGATGCACAGCGAGCAGAGTGGTGAAAAGGCTAATGCAGAGACACCTCCCCACTGACACTGCAACAATTATCTTTGTTCCTCTCTCCGCTACCAAAAAACAACTGACCAGGACGAGTGACCTCCACACAGCAGGGGAGCGACACAAGGACAAAAGGACAGAAAGAGAAAGACAGCAGATAAAGAGAGCGACCGGGGACAGAAAGAGTAACTTGCTGTTTGCACACACACACACACACACACACACACACACAAATATATATATGTATATATATATATATATATATATACATACACACTCTCCTCCACCCCGGCTCCAACTATCAAACACACCAAACTGACCTGTCAACTTGTTTCCCCCCCACCTGTTTAATAAACGACTTCCCCCTACTGTAACAAAGGCACATTTTAGGCCAGCATCCAGACTTAGAAACAGAACCAGGTGGTGACCCACTGAACAAACAAAGAGTCAGGGTCAGTCAGGACGGACCTTTGACCCCTCTGGCAAATAGCTTGAACATTTTCTCCGAGGGATGCACACGGTCTTTTTGTCTTGAGACTGAGCATGTATTTTTGGGGGTCTGCTGTCAAAGCTCATTTAACAAAATGCACTGTCCATTTAGGGCTACTGTTAACCTCTTGCTT
>NW_022280163.1:82610-114373 GCF_004355925.1 Anarrhichthys ocellatus | reverse complement strand
GGGGGGGGGGATAATAGTGTTGAACCTCAGCTGTGAACTGTGTAAACATGAACAGTGACCTGAGAGGAGACAGAGTGCTGCAGGGATGACGTGTTTTTGTGGGCCAACCTGGATGTTAGCATCTCACTGGTTGCCCTGACAAAAAGCCAATTGGATTTTTCTATTGGATTTTGGATTATCGCAGAAAGTAAGCTCTGCAGAAGACCAGCTTTTACGATACTTACACATTTTGGTCAGCAAGATAATCTTCACAAATGAACACCACTTTTATGAGTTTTGAAGCGTGGATGCAATCGGCAGAAGTAAAAAGAACCACACCTCGGTCACATGAGCGCGAGTTAACACGCTGAGGCTGTGAAGGCCGACGTGTAGTAGTCTCATTAAGATGCGTAAATGCTTCATAATCAGACGTATTTTATATTGTGGAGCAAAAATCTCTGAAGCTTGTTTTAACCGCAGACCTTATTTCAGGCATCTAACCACAAACACATTAAAACCTGTTTACTTCCAGACTAGGGAACCGGTAGTGTAGAAATGCTGACTCATTTTCTGGTTTAAGGACTCAATTTGGGGGATTTTTTTCGTCATTCTAACAAGGTCAGGGTACCTGTTCTTACTGTAGGACTCACTGCTTTATTGACATGAATATATGTTAAAGCCGCACTAATCAATATTTTTATATCAACAATGGTTCAAACGACTGTGTTGTGTCAAAGGGGCCAGCTCATGGAGAATCACCTGAATCTGCAGTTCCCATCAACCCTAAAGAGCTTTATAAAATCTTTTACCTTTTTTTATTTTATTTTCACTTTTACTCTGCACACCTTGACCATTTAGACTCACTCTCACGGCTCTCATCAGTGTTGTTTCCAGCGGCAGCAGGAAGCGGTTTTCAGCGAAAAAGCTCTAAAAGATCACAGTACACAACCTGCCCAACAACAAACATGCAAAGATGGCAACTAGCTAGTTAGCATTTAAACAGCTAGAGCCAGAGAATTCCCCCGTATTGCATCCAACTGAACACCCTTCTGCTCACCCCTCTGTCTCCAAGCACTTTGGAGAACTACGGTGGCCTTCAGGTGATTTAAAAACGTGAAAGGCGCTCTCTTGAGCCAGTGTTTGGTTTGTCTGTTCTGGGCTACTGTAGAAACATTCTAAGCTAATGAAATCACAACAAATCTTAGTTTCAGGTGATTATACACTAATGAAAACATATTTATGAATATCATATTTCATTTCTGCCAATAAATCCCCCTAAATACTACACACTGTTCCTTTAAGCAACACATAGACAGCAGATCAGACCCTGACTGCTGTGTGACACTGAGCTAGATTCATTGTGTGAGCTGCAGTTTTGTAGTGCATGGAAATGGACCGAGATGAAGACATTTTAAAAGGTCAGATGATTTAAGGTTAAGTTAAAAATATTGCAGATCGGAATAGGAATGTGAGCAGAGTGTACCAACACGTGAAAAGAACAAAAGAAACAAAACAATTCCCCTCTGTGTCTATTTTTGGCCTCTGCTTATTCTTCAGTCTTTGCTGAAAATGTTGTGTTCTCCAGTGGTCCATTAGGGAATGCTGGGAATTTGGATCTACAATACAGCATAAGCAGTTCCAGTGTCTGGGCTCCTTTTGAATTATCTACCCAATGGGTGCACTTCAACCTCTGGGATTCCTCCGCTGAGTCGGTCTGTATTCTATTCTTAGATGTAATCATATTTCCATCAATTAACCAATTCTGTAAAAATCTATACCTAGTATTGTCTGCCAAAATCCACAACACTGCTTGTCATGCAAGGACTGAACTTCATTTAATTTCATGTCAAGTTCGCCATGTGGTTTGAGTCAATCGTGCTTCTTTAGCTGGTGGCTAAATAGTGCGTGTCAACCTATAACGTCAGGGTACCAAAACATATTAAAGATATTGTTTTATGATGTTGAAGTTCGTCCAAGTCTCACCTGATTTTCAGCCACTTCACTTTAAAACTACTAAATCTGGCTGCTGTGAGAAAACACACATGCGGTACAGATGCCTCATAGTATCAAAGAAGACTATACTGCTGCTTTATGAACTATAATATGGATTCATTTTGTCATGAGACTGATCTTACAGGCACAAAGTCAAACACATGAAAACATTTTGGCATCTTTTGAAAAGACGGTTCCTTCGGGGCAGTAATGATGATTATATGAAGACAGGGAGAAAACAATTAACCATGTCACTGATAACAGAATAGCCTTTTGAGGGTCATAAGTCACCCTAATTCACAGGAATTCGGTGAAGAGGTCTGAGCAGACCATTCTGCATTAGTTCAGGGCCTTTATGGGGGCCAAACACAGATGTGCACTTGTGGAAAAGTGAGTTCCCCCCACTGTGATCGGGGGGGCCCGTCACCTGACCACCACACTCTCGTAAACTGAGGCCAGACCTCTGCCACGCCTTTGATCACCTTGCACCTTGAAGAACCGCTTCATATATATCACCGCCTTAAAGGGGGGCTCAGAGATCTGATGATCTGACGCATTCCTCACGTGTTCCCTGATAGTGTTTTCTTAGATGGAGATTTATCGATGTTCCATCGACACAAAAGCACAAGTATCAGCTTTGGAAAAGAGAGTTCAGTGAAGGCCTTTTGCAAAGAAAGTCTTTCTGGGCCTTTCTGCATGCTGGAACAGGACAAGTTGAAAACACATACAAAAAATCACGACTTAAAGCTGCACGAATCAACATTTTTATATCAGCAATGAATCAAATGACAAAGTGTAGCGTGAAATGGGTTACTCATCGTGACCCTAAGATAATAATCACCCATGTTATGTTTTGCTTGTGGTTTTGTCCGTTTTATCATCCCAGCTCCTGACCAAAACAAAGTTAGGAGCTATATATAGTGAACATAGTGGAGCACATAGCTGCTACAGTGCCAGATGTTTCCCTCGGCAGTTGGTGGGGACCAAAACAGAGCTAAAAGAGAGTGAATAGTGCATTTTTAGAGCGTAAATGATTTTGTTGCTTCATATCTGTTTGCTAACATGTCACCTATATACTGTATTAATTTTGTAAGGTCACTTTGTTTTAATCCACCTGTTGTAATATGCGTTTTTAGTGTGGACACAAAATGTCTGTAAACACTGGAAGTTGAAAAAAAAATGCAAATACTAAGATTTATTTTTACATTTAATCATTTCACCTTCAGGCCTGAATCAATCTAACAATGTATATATTTGAAGGTTTACAAACTTTCAACATGAACAGTAAGAGTACCTCTAAAAAGTATGACCTCACATTGGCCTTTTCAGTAAAACCCTTGCAGTGTCACATCTTAGATTTGAGCTGTACAGGTCCCCGCTGGTGGTTCCCCCAGCGGTGCTGTTAAAAAGCAGGAAGGATGGAGGCATTCCTCCATCCAGGGCCTCCTGCTTCTGCTTCTCTCTCATCTCGCTCTAAATCACAGCAGCAGGGCCTGCAGGGGGCAGAGGGGAACATGAAATACTGCTGCTCTGACAAGCATTAAAGACTGTGACGATGCTGCTCGGTGTAGGACGACTGCTGGGAGCTGAATGCAGGACAGATACAGATGAATAAATGGATGAGGGATGGATGGATACCCTGGACTAATGCCCCCCCCCCGTGAAACGTGAAGAAACTTGAAGAAACCTTTTTACTGACCCCCCTCAGATTGTGCCTCAACTAGTTTCAGTAAAACTATGTGTCATTTTAAAATACATTATTGTTTTTCATTTGAGGCGAGACTTCTTGAGCCTAATTAGCAGCCAGATATGAGCATTTAAAATTAAATGTGATAAGTCATTTGACATAATCGGAATGCTTATGATAAGCCTCCTCATCTGGTTCTCCGTGGAGCGCAAGAAAAAAAAAGTTATTGGAAAGTGTCTGAACGGCCCAGGTCTGGTTTGAATCACCTTCAAAAACACACCGCTATCTTCCCCGGGTCTTCACCGAGGCTTATCATCTCTGCCTCGCCGCTTTTGTTTTGAAAGGCTGATAATTCGATTTTCCCTCCCTGCCTCCTTTCAGCGCAGTTGAATGTGTCAGGACTGATAGGGCAATCAATTAGGAGAGGAGCAGCACTTCAGACAGGACAGTGTGTGTGTGTGTGTGTTTACAGTGAGTGTGTTTCAGTGATAAGAATGAGGCATTACAGTAAAGCTTGGTATAATATGAGAGATAAGCGTACAGACATGAGACACCGTTGACAGTTTGTTATGGATTTGGTCCAATTTAGCGCAACTACAGCAAAGGTGGTGTGAAGAGAGATTACAAAAATGTGTAATCTGAACCAGCAGTAGAGATAATGAAATACAAGATTAAAATAAGATATGATGCAGCCTGTAAACTGGATTATCTATCATGTCTTTTGAATGGATTAGTTACTTTTGCTCTGATGGCGGCTGGTCCACCACTTTCGTCCAGACTGAAACGTCTCAGCTGTTGGATGGATTGCCCACATGGTCCCCAGAGAAACAATCTAAGTCTTTGGTGATCTGTCTCACATTGCCATGAGGGTCGACATTTTTGGTTTTGTGTGAAATAGCTCAACAACTATTTGACGGATTGCCATGAAAGATATGAAATGTCTCCGGATGATATATTGTACTCACGTTGGTGATCTTCCGACTTATGTCGAGCGCCGCAAGGGGATCAAAGTCTTCAATTATCCCCCAAAATTCGACATCCAGCATCTACTTGATGCATTGGCGAAAAATTGGGTAGAGACAGTTTCCTGACAAAGTAGCCAAAGTTGGTGGTCCCCTGAATTCCATCTAGTGCCACAAAGGGTCAAAATCTCAATGTGTTCGATACCTGCAAAACTAATGACATTCCCACCGGCTACCATACAGCTAACATACAGCTACCATACAGCTACTGTGGCCTATGACATATACATAGAACTGAAGTTACATCCAAGTAACTTATCATTACTGAATAGGAGACCACTACCATGCAGTTGACGTCTTTATTTTCCTTCACTCATCGTGAAGAGGAAATGTTTTTGTTAGATGTGCGCTGCTGAAAAGGAGACAACATCTGAGTCGTCATTAAACCATCTCCACTGAGGGAACTTGGAAGAGAAAGCACGGGCAGCTCAAGCAGACCGATCACGGTTCCTGCGGCCCATGGTAGCTCTATATCCCTCGTATGAATGCAGACCTTAATGCGGAGTTTTAAGTCCGATGTAAGATGTGAACGTGGTAAATGTTGCATGAAAACATCGACTCGTTTGCATTGTGATTGTGAGCCTGTTAGCATTTAGTTCAAAGCACTGCTGTGCTCATGTGCAATTTCTCAGAGCAGCTATAGCGTGCCTGCAGACCATCAGTCCTGTTGGTCATTCAGTTACATTAGAGTTACAGTTTTACAGTCAATCTCTGTGATCTCACCATGCGCAATGTTTGAAACAGCTTTTGAAGCAAGACTTCAACCGGGCCATCTCGGCCATTTTCCACTCAGTAGATTACTGTTTTTGTCCATGTTGACTGCAGACCGGACGGAAAACGGAAACGTCAATGACCCAGGACAAAGGTCTCAGTCTCGTCTCTGAATCAAATTCACTTTCACTCGGTCTTGTCTCGGTCACAGACTCTGGATTTTATTTCAAGACTACTCACTCATCTGCTTGTGCATTGTCTGATTTATTTGTTTTCATCACTACTGTGATTGCTCATAGAAAACAAAGAAATATTCCCAAACTTTTGATTATCAAGATGTTTCTCATGGTACACTTACACATACACACATATACAGAACATATGACAATAAAAGAAGTGAATGAAGAGGAATCTTCATCTGTTTTTATGTTAATGTAGATCTTTCAGAGTGTCTATGGTTTGCATGTTCCATATTTGATTGTAAGCGTGTCATGCAGTGTGGGACTCGGACTAGTCTGGTCTTGGTCTTGACTCAGTCTCGCCCTGCCTTGGTCTTGGTCTTGACTTGGTCTTAACCCCTCAAAGTCTTGGTCTTGTATCGGCCTCGATACACTCTGGTCTTAGCCATGACTTTGAATCGGTCTCGGTGTCCTTCACTAGGGATGCACCGATCGTCTGATAACGAGTTCTGAACCATTACCAGTGTTTAATTAATAAGCTGCATGTATAAGGCAACATCAGGCGAGACTTAAAGATTGCTTTGTAAACTTTGTAAAAGAAAATGTAACAAATAAATATATAGATATAAATGTACTTAATTGTTACTTATTAGAATAACAGTATCAGATAATCAACAAATTGTCACCGATACCAGTTCCACCTGTTGAATTCAATATTGGACCAATATCACTATGGGTATCAGTATGGGTGCATCTCTAGTCTTGATTGCAGCACTGCAGGTTAGGACGTCTTTATCAGCAAACACAGAAACAATCTGATGTTCGCTCGTTCGCATCTCATGAGGAAGACGTGTGATAAAGTGACTTATTGGACATTCAAGGTTTTTACCTGACAGCAACCATAACTATCAAATGACCGTTGACCATTGGCTGTTTCTCAAACTGTCACCGTGGCAGCTCAGAGGAAGTGAGGAATGAATAAACTGCACTACAGGGAGTGTGCTCCAAGCATTGGGGGTGTTATTGGGGAGAGGCCTGGGAGGAGGGCTGGATGTGAAACGAGTCGGTTTGTGTGTGTGTGTGGGTGTGTGTGTGTGTGTGTGTGTGTGTGTTTGCCACGTGTGTTTTAAAGTGTGTGTTACAGTGCCTGTCAGGTCTGTTACCTCAGGTCTGCAGAAGCCATGCTTTGTTGGCGCTGTTGCTACTGTTGTGTGTGTGTGTGTGTGGGTGTGGTAAATTGCCTTCAGTCTCCTTCCATTTAGTCCCGGGCTAAACGTACATGACAGGCCCTCACTGTTGCAGTTGATCTCCACAGCCAACAGCCTCCAGCCTCTGATCCTAGACCAGCAGGGCTCCTTATCCCCGCGCAGCAGGGAGAGGCTGCTACCGAGACTGCAATCACACACTTTAATAGCCAGACAGAAGAGCTTCTGTTTGGTTATCACTCCAAGTTTTAAGATCTAACTTTAACTTGATGATTTTCAAAATAATTCACTTGTCCTTGTCTTTCCTCACAGATCAGAATTAGTGGAAAGGCTGAAAGCATTGCACTCACGTGTGTGTCTAAAGTAAAACATCTGAGGTGTCTTTAAGTGACAGTTTTGCCTTTAGGACTTTTAATTCTTGCATTACGGTCAGTTTGGAAACCATAAATACCCAACTGTGATGACGCGATGATCAAAATTGCCCAGAGTTATCATCAGATTCTTGCTAAAAAGAAAAACATGGACATAACAGAGTGACCCGCAAATACAAAAACAACATGAGGTGTCCATAGTGACGCCATGCCTGCAGCCTTAAAAAAAGATGATACTTCATCTCTGTAGACACAAGGTGGAAACGACATAATCCCACTGTTCACTTACTGCTCAGCACCAAACTGTAGGAAAAGTTAGCCACTAACTGGTGAACATTGTGGAGCATTTAAAGGCTAAAGAGATGTGTCCCTCATGAATTGGTGGAGAGCAAAATGGAGAGTGAATAGAATCAGCTGGATACGAACAGAACTCAGACTGATGCTAATGTTCCAAACGTTTGCTCAATGTGTAAATAAGGCATGTCTCATACATACTTTAGAGTCCCAGTGATTTTGAAGTTAGAGTGTCTTTAGCTTCTGTTCTGAGAGTGGTTGGCTGTAAGGGCGGCTGCAGCTCAGGGTCCTTCTACCACAATGTCAGGCGGCTTGATAGAAGTCACTAAAAGTTGCAGATTGATTGATGTTATATTGTTGGTTCTAGTTAACATTAGCACACTTCATACTTTGTTTTACAGGAAGAATAGATGATGGGATTTTGATATAAAAATACAAAGAACTTTTTTTTTTTTTTTTCTTTGCATATATTGTTAAATAGTTGCACAATATGACCATGGATGTAATATCAAAGGGTTAAAAAGGCCTTTTCATTCCATCCCAACTTTAAGGTGATAGTTGATGTTGTGGTTACAGCTTGTTGCACTGCCCCCAAATGGCAAAGCTTATTTCAGTATTTAACACACACAAAGAAAGAAAGCCAGAATGGGAGTTATACACCACTGACTGCACTGCTTATGATACAAAATGAGTGTGAGAAACGATGGTTTGTGTGAGAAGTTAATAATGCTCTGGAGCCGCTTAGATTCCTCTGTAAACAGTCCCGCTGTGGGTCGTGAGCAACTGATGGCAGGCCAAGGTCAAGTAAACAAGTTAGCGGGATTCCTTCGGCTCCCCAAACATCCAGTCGTCGGCCACCTGCTGCTAATCTGCGCGGCTACTGGGCCTCTGGAACCATAATACTTTCTGTCACTGATATTCCGCATGAAGATTCAATCCTCAAATACCTGGCCTGCTTACAGAAATGTGTGTTGTGCATCATGCACACGCAGGATTTGTTAACCCTGTTTCATGTTATATGTTGCCTGACTCATCTTTGGTGATCAATCAGGTACACAAAAGATATTTCCCAAATGTTTGGAAACTAAGGCATAGGCCGTAAAGTAGGCCTACCGTCTCTCCCACACGTTTAAACACCCCCCCCCCCCCACACACACACACACACAGACAAGCTCCAACCTTGGCAGACACTCATCGGCTGGACCCGGAGCTGCTGCCCGTGAAAAGGGAGATTCCCAAAGTACAGTGTGAAATAGAAAGAAGAAATAAGGTAATGTCAAAGGAATGTTTTACCATAACATTAGGCCCATGGAGGGAGGTGCTGACTCAGTGTGTATATTTCCCACAATCCAGTGAAGCATGAAGATAATGGAGTCGCTTGACAACGTTGGACAAATTAAGGCATAGGAGTTAAAAGGGAGACACAATTTACAATGTCTTGAACCACTGAACCATTTTCATTCCTTTACTTGAACCCAGTTGTAACAGAAATACATCCAGTGTTTGGATCAGAGGTGGTGGTGTCACGGTTTGGCACGAGAACAGGCCCCTGATAAGCCGAAGGGCTTTGCCTGCCAGTTCTCAGAGATAAAAGGAGATCTTGTTCACAGATCAGTGAGCCCTGCCTATCTCTGGTTTGATGCTGAGGTCAAGGTGGCTGGCCGTCCCCCACAGCTGGCACATACTGGACAATGTTCCTGGCAACACTCATTGAAGGAAAATGATTTTATTCCCAGGGCCTGGTCACTGCAGCATTTTAAAACAGCAAAAGTTGAGTTAATTCCAGGTACACTGGTAGCTCACTGGGTAGAGCGTGTACCTTTAAGGTTGAGTCCTTACCGCAGCAATGTCGGAACCCATCAACCATCGGTCTTACTTCCATAATATGCCTCTGGGGTCAGGGGTCTACATTTCTGGGGTTCCAGTGTAGCCCGCAGATATCTGGGCTACGACTTCCTTTTCTGTGAGCTGCTCGTTGTTTACAGTCCGATTAGCAACTCCAGATGCGGGAGTGGAGTTGAAGTGGAGAGACGACGTGTACGACCGGACAGTTTCACGAGTAGCCAGTTTACAAGCTATATCTAAACCAATGAAAAGCCAAATTATCTGAATATTATTCAGGCCAGTGCGTTCCGCCTCTTTTGCTCTCCTCACAGACTGTTTACCTGCATTCAACCTAAACCCGCTCAAACCTGATTGGTCAATACTACTAACACTACAAAATGGAAACCACCTAACCTAACACTTCTTTCACCAAAAGCTTGTCCTGTTGCCTACAGATTATATTATTACTGCAGCCGCTTGGATTCAACTCAAACCCAGGGCCCTTTGCTGCATGTCATCCCCTCTCTCTCCCCTGCCTTTCCTGTCAGTCTCTCTCTATCAAGAAAAGCACAAACACCCATGAAAATAATCTGTTCACTCAAATGGAATTTCCGCAATTTGTGGCAAGAGCAAAGTGAATTATGCCCAATTTTCTTTGCGAATTGAGTTCAACTATGGGGAACTTTTTCATTGAGGGACCAGAGAGCTGGAGCGTCTGAAATGGTGGAAGCTGGTGTAAACTGCAAATAAACAAGCTTTGCTAACCAATTATTTAAAGAAGTCCCTTTAAAGCTGCTGTAAGCTGCTGGACTTGAGGATCAAAGCACTCAATTCAGAAGCTGAAGAGGTCATAGTTTGAAATAGGCTGTGAATAAGAGACGAGATTCCTGCTCACATCTGATGTATGGGATCATACAAGTGGCTCCGTACTCCTGTGAGCTCTGGGAGTATAAATAACTGTCTCAAACCAAAGTCATTTTCACACTATTCTCTACAGTACAACCACCCTTTTCTACAGTACTGTAGCAGTTACACCTTTGCTTTCCTTGATAATTAAAGTGGTTGAGCCCGAAACACTGGTGTGTTGTCCTCAAACACTACCCCTTCAGAATCCAGTGCTACAGGACTGTCTAGGTGTATTGAGGGGACTATTCATTCAGTGCTATTCATGTTTTTCCTTTCCATGAAATATCAGCTCTGCGTTCCTCTCCGTCCTGTTGGCCGCTGCTTTCTGTATGCTGTCAGAGCCGTGGGCGTCGAGGACGGCGGCCGAACGCATGAATGCCGGGCTTTGTGTGCTGGGAAGTGTGGGCTGCGATCGCCTCTGGTCTTACCGTTTAGGTGGAGGCGTGAGAGGGGAAAAACACATAGGGTTCGCCTTACCGCTGCTGTATGAAAACCTTACTTTTAATATGGGAATTCCTAACATTTCCAGACTGGTGCTTATGATTTTCACATCAAAAGTGCAGGGAGGAGCTGGGGAAAGTTCTGGCTTGAATTAAAAAATAAGTTATTGCAATTGGAGGTCCAAGCAATGGCAGCAATTGACGATTCACAATTGGCGAAAGGCCTGCTGGGAGCCAAGAATCAACTTTGCTACCAATCGTCAGCGCTGCATATTCAGGTGGCAGTATCTGTTTCGGCTAAACAGCCCCTCCTGGGCCAGTTTTAATCGAGGGCGGACTCCCATGTGCCTCACCAGATCAATACACATCAGTGGGGACAAAGAGCGCCTTTTAGAAAACAAAACATTCCAAGTAGCGGGAATCCAAAGTGAAACAGAAGCACTGCGGTGTTTGCTTTGGATGGAGTTTCACCGTTACACTGAACCTGAACCTGCTGCTGAAGGCGACGGGTGGCGTAGGTGGTGGTTTATAAGATGGCCTACTCCTACAAACACAAACACGCACACACTGAAAGGGCCAACACATTTAAAAGTGTTTTTCCCCCCCCTTATCTCTCGGTCTTTCTCTCACACACACACACACACACGCACACACACACACACACACACACACACACACACACACACACACACACACACACACAAAGGAAGGCTTTCTTCACTTTTGCTTTTTTAACTCTTCCTCTCATTAAAGCCCCTGCTCCTGCTGCAGCCTGGCTCGCCGGTACATGAGGTAGTCAGTTGAGGGGTCAGGTTGAGCCGTAAATGCACTCAAGCATGAGTTTGGCCCCAGAAGACCCTAAATTCTCGAGGATGGACATTACCTTCTAGGGAGTTGGGAAGCAAAGCGAGGGGTTAGGGATCTCTTCAGTATAACATTTTGACATTTTAAAATGGGATTATGCAGGTTTACTTTTTTGTAAAAAACAACAACACATTTTTGAAAAATGATTATTGACACGGAATATTACATATTGTATGACATTATCTTGTATATCTTTCTCCTTTGTTATTATATTTTCTCTTTTTAAACTACCGGAGCCATAAAGAATATCAACGCTTAATAATAATACGACCGATATAATACGAACGATACGATACAATACGAACGATATAATACGAACGATACGATACGAACGATACAATATAATACGAACGATATAATACGAATGATACGATACGAACGATACGATATAATACATACGATACGATATAATATGAACGATATAATACGAACGATACGATACGAACGATACGATATAATACGAACGATACGATACAATACAAACGATACAATATAATACGAACGATATAATACGAACGATACGATACGAACGATATAATACGAACGATACGATACGAACGATACGATACGAACGATACGATATAATACGAACAATACGATACAATACCAACGATACAATTTAATACGAACGATACGATTTAATACAAACGATAGGATACGAACGATACGAAACAAACAATGCAATACGAACAATACGATATGAAGCAAATGACACAATGCTATGCAACACCATGCGATGCCACGGTATGGGATGCAATATGATATGATAAGAACGATACAAACTACGTGATACAATACTAACAATATGATGTAATGCGAAACAACTTTTTGTCAGTCTACACTGAAATTCATTTTGAATCCTTGGGCAGTTCTGTTCAAGAAATTGAACTATTACCACCATTTGCACTAATATCTCAAATCCATTGTCCATTGTCATTGTTGTTCTTCAATATATATTTATATTTATAATGTTAAATGTTTATGCTTAGTGTCTCTGTTCTACTTTGTTGTCTTTAATGTCCTTGTTTTTATATTTTTCTTGTTCATTTGTATATCCCATGTATGTACGTTGAGAGCAATGTGTAAACCGGAGTCAAATTCCATGTATGCGTACGAATACATGGCCAATAATAGTGATTCTGAAACATACAGTTACACATATGACATTTTTGTAGACGTACAAAACACAGTCACAAGCACTTGGCTTTGTCTCTGCCACTCTTATCTTGCGTTGGGTAGTGCATATTAAAGAGTCAATGCAAAACTGGGAAACAGTGGATAACACTCAAACATTTGACCTTCCATCTCCATTTATCAGCACAACACATAAAGCACAAAGAAGTTCACTCACTGTTTGGTAAGTCGAGCACAGTGCAAATGTCAGAACAGAATGTGGCTATGACAAAATCTAGCTGTTATTTTGAGTTCAGACCAATTGTTGTCCCAGGAGTACCAGCCTCAAAATGAAACTTCAAACGAAGGCCTGTTACACTGAAAATGCATCTAAATGGCCAAAATAAGCTGAGCACAGATAATGAAGACTACTTAGTTTCAAACAAGGATAAGGTTTAGGTTTTTTTCCCATGAGAGAGCAACATAACGACAAAGCATTCACTGCAAGATGTGGGCAATCGCCGCGGACACATGGTAAACATTATTCAGCAAGTGGAATGCTCATAAATAGAGAAATTGTGCAAATGTGTTGTTTTTATTCATGTATTTTCACCACGTGTGTCGCGGTGTTGGACTTCCGGTTTAGGTTCAGGGTTAAAACTTTGCAGATGAAGACTGGACCGGTGGACTCTTCTCCCTCCTCTCTTCCTTCCCTCTCTGTCTGTCTGTGTCTCTCGTGCGAAACCTCTCCGTCTAGCCTCCGCCATCAGATACTGTGAGAAAATGACTTTTATAGCTCAGTAACAGAGCACCAAAATTAAACAAATCTTGTTAAGGTTATTTTACTGAATATAAAAGTGGTGTTGCTGAAGTTAAGCAGTGGTTTCTACTTTTACTGGGCTGTCTCTGCAGGATTTACAGAACTTCAAATTGTCTGGTGTTGCATTGTGTGTACATCTATATATATGTGAATGAGCGTGCATATATATATGTGTGTGTGTGTGTGTGTGTGTGGCAAAGGCCCCGGTGCTTAAACCTCTGTGGTTCCTAATTCATTCTACCTCACATCCTCATAAACATCCTGCTGCAACTCCCTGGTGGTTTGTTTATGAGCTCAGCCTCTTCAAACAAAGCCCACACAGGAGGTCGGTTTTCATCTCGTATGGCAAAAGGCATCACATCATCCACACAGTGTGCCATCACTGGCAGCAATTAAGTAGCTTGCAAAGTGCAGTAAAATAAAACGAATAAAAACACATCAGCAATTATCAAAAAAGTGTTTTCTTTGTCAAATATGACGGATTATTGCTTTAATAGAGGCATGTGGCACTTGGAGTAAATTGGTGGCTGAAACCCATCATCTATTCTCAATTCCTCTAATAACCCCCTGCCGTTTCTTAAGCAGGGACAATATGAGACAATGATGTGACTTGTGGAGCGGCGTGCTACACATTGAAAGGCTACCTTCTACTGAACAAACATTCAATGAACACAGTGCAGCTTTAAAAAGCTTCGGAGACCAAACCAGCTCGAAACATCTTCATCGTCTCAAGGGATAACACCGTCCTCGTCCTCACAAACACTGTGCTACAGCAGGGTTACTTAGACAAACATCCGTGATGATAAGGGGGGGGGGGTAATGACCGCAATGATAGAGAAATCATTTTCCCTGCGCCCCGCCCGACATCACTGGGACATCAGTTGTTTCAACAGTGCAGAAGGAAGAGCAGAGGCCCAGGTCTGAGTATTTATTTCTAGATGTGATAGTGACGAGACTTTATCTTGAGAAAATAAACGCAAGCGTGCCTGTGTTAGTGTTGGAGGATCAGATTCCACAAGTTCTTAAAGGTAAAGTACAATAACGGATCTTTCCTTGAATTAGGGGTTTGTAGGGTATAAAAAACTAAATTTAAAATGTTGAAGCTGTTCTGATCAAAACATTTATAACAACATTCAGTTAGATGATGTGTAATGTGACAGTGGTAGCAAACCCATAGAGAACCATCAGACAACGCTGAACTTCCCTTCAGCTTTGCAGGTCTTTTTTAGTATCTTTCAGCTCATCGAGGGGCATGCAAGAACCACTCATGAAAAGATGCTAAGCTAAGATTCTTAAAGGGCCAGTGTGTGGGATTTGGCGGTATCTAGCAGTGAGGTTGCACATTGCAACCAAGGGAACGATACAGCGTGTCGGAGAAGTACTTTGACCGAGCTGAAAACACTAATGTGCCATGTGTCTGGTTTGTCCGCTCTGGGTTACTGTAGAAACATGGCAGTGCAACATGGAGGACTTCCTCAAGAGGACCCGCTCCACATGTAGATATAAATGGCTCATTCTAAGCTACAGAAAACACGATTGTTATTATCAGTTGATTATACACTATAGAACACATACTTATTAATATAATATTTAACTTCTGCTGATATATCTCCCAAAATACGACACATTGGCTCTTTAAATGACTCGTACGAGTGACTGAAGATCATTTTTGCTATTCATATTCTTGTACTTTTCTCGCTGGTACAAACAAAATATACGGTTGGTCCAGATCTGTCGTATGAGTTGTGAACAGGGTGCAAAAAACACAAATGAGACTTAAGAATCATAATGCCTTAATCTGAAAGATTTTGGAGTTAATAAACTGAAACTAATTGCATACAAGTTAGAATAAGCGATGCAAAATTAATATTCTGTTCACCATATGACCATCATCAATTTGGCTCGCCAATTTTCAGAGGTTTTTTAGATTCCGTTTAATCCTTTTTTGGCGTATTTTGGCACAGAAACACATCCAGTTCAGTAAGATAATTCTCCCTCTCTCAGCTGCCTCAGGGTCTTAATGCAGGTCTCAGCAGTGTCATTCTCTGTTGCAGCCGACAGTGTGACAACAACTACTGAAGGCTTTTATATTCTCTCATGCAACATCTCTGTGACTGTTACGCCCCCTCGTCTTATATTAGTTTGCTTTATAAAGATGTTTTTTAAGGTATAACTTCATGTTGAAGTGTTTCCCCTTCTTTTTGTCTGTCACAGCACAGTACTGCACTGATGACACGTTGTTGGCAGCTACACTATTAATACTGTTTGACACGGCTCGATTTTTTTGTTTTTGTCTACTGATTCACAACAGCAGCACTTGAAGCTCTGCCATGTGAAAAAAGCCTCACAAATAAAAAGTAAGAGGGATTTAGGATAAGAAAATATTTGTCTTGAATGAGGCTTGTAACTGTCCTGTTTGTGTTCACTCTCATAGCTCTTATTGCAGATGTTTCCATCCACAGCAGCCAGCTGTTTTTAGTAATAAATAAAAAAGAAGCTTCGAATAAGCCACTGTACACGGACACCTGTTCAGCAACAAACAGCAGACAAAGCTAGCGGCTAGCTGGCACACAGTGAAACATTTACTCTGTGTTCATATTGCTCAAACTGCAATGACCAGAAGCCGAGTGGGAAATACCGTTGATGCCAGCCTCCAAGTTGTAGTTCTGAGTCAGAGATATTGGCGACTGCTGACAGATACAATGTATCCCCTTAGGTGGAGAGAGGTTTGGAGGTGTCAACAAACCTGTTGCAAAAATGGCTGCAAAGCTACCACCACTGGTAATTAGTCTGCAGTCCAATATTTAAACAAAAACGATTAATTCAGTTAATGCAATAGAAACTACAGACTGTTTGTATCTGGTTTCACTTAAAGGGCCAGTGTGTAGCATTTAGGGGGCATATTGGCAGAAATGGGGTATTATAATAATAAGTATGTGATCTTTAGTGTATAATCTGGAAAAAGAATCGTTACCTTATTGTGAGCCGTGTATATCTACATACGGAGCGGGTCCTCTTCATGGAGCCAGCCGCCATGTTTCTACAGTAGCGCTGAACGGAAAAAATCCCTGGCTCTAGATAGGGCCATTCACGCTTTATCGTGTCGGGTTCCGTAGTTCCTCTCCACACTTGGCACACAGGAGAAGTTTCAGCTGGTTGTAATATGCAACCTCCCCGATAGATGGTGCCAAATCCGACACACTGGACCTTCAACAAACTGCTCCAAAAACACAACACAGCTAAAGTAAGGCTAAAGGCTAGCAGTGTGGTTGGGAATAACGCATGAACATTTTGGGGAAAATTGGGAGGATTTCCTATTCCTCTCATTCTCCCTAAATTGTGTGAATGCGGCATTGGCAGCTCAAAAGCCATACGTTTCTCTCGGGAGCTGGTGGAAACCAAAACAGAGCAAAAATAGGATTTACATTCATCAAGTCAGCTGAGAAACAATTCCGAACGAATGCTAATGTTGCTCCATGCCTGCTCTATAATGTAAATAGTCAACTGTTTGCTAACAGATTCGTCATGTCAACTTTATGAGGTGATGATATGTGAATGTGGTGTTGCAAAGCCCCAAAGTGGCCAAACAGGCCGACACATTTTAACATTCTGTGTGGAGGCCTTGCTATGCTTTGAACAGTCACAAATATCTATAAGCCAAAGACGACACGTTGTAAGAATAGTTGTTGTTTTTGTAAATGGTGGTAATCTGATTTAGCAGGGAAAGTCATACATTTTATTGTTACCAGAAAAGTGTAAGTGTTTAAATGTTACCAGACTTCAGCAGGATTAAAGTAATGAAACATAGCATTCATCATCCCTAATAGTGCCGTAACACCAAGATCAGGGTCCAGGAACACAGCTCAGTTTATGGATGTAAGTCATGCGAACCATTCTCCTGCATGACTCTGCACCATAAATTATTCCTGTCACAGCACAGAGGTGAATCAGCAGACCTCCAGAGTTTAAGATTCCAAAAACGTTGGTTAATGAACTTGTGTCCTGTGAGGGAGGGTCACTGCCAGATTGAATGTATTTACATTGACCTTTTTTAGGGGGGGAATGTGAACGCGCTATTCCTAATTATTTCCTGTCAAACTGCAACTTTTGACTTGTAACTGATGATTAGTCAAAACATCACCATCACATTTTTACTCTTTATTTTTCTCTGTGGCTTTAAAGTGAAGTCACTTTTAGCTGGAGGACCATAAAAGAGTCAAGATGTGGGTCAGATACAGTGGCTCCCGCTGTGTGTGTAACATCTGGAAAAGACATGAAGGTACTTTGTGTGTAAGGAGCCTTGCTTAGGACTACTGTATGTTTGGTGCACACACACGCTACAGTGTGACTCATGAACGTACGCCGTCTTGTAAGTGCATGTGGCCCGGCCATCTGAAGCCTCAGCAGGATAAAATCAGTCAGCGGGTCCAGAGCTTGACAGGGCTACGCTCTAAAGACACCTCCCCCGAGGATCAAGTCTTTTCTGTGCAGCGGAGCATATACACACCAGCGGAGGCATTTTAAAGGTTCCTTCAAAGTGCGAAATAACAACTGGAGGTCTCCCATAATAGTCAAAGCAAACAAAACATGCTGACCCGCGCAAATGTGAAATGCAGGCCAAGCCCCGAAGAATGTCAACATGGCAGCCACAAAGCATCAGAAACATGCGGCAGTCAGACACCACACACATACAAAGTGTAGATAAAGGCTACAGAGGAAGCGGTTTGAGTAGATAAAAAAAAGGAATGGGGCACAATGGGAACAATGGAAAGGGCTCATAATTCAAGTTTTTCACACAAGTCAGACGGATACAATAACTGTTTAGAGGAATGGTGATGTGAATATGTTACCGCAACAGAAAGCCCTGTTGTTTGTTTCGTTGTGTATGGTCTAATCCTGCCTATTTATAATGGCAGAAAAACAGCCCCCCCCTCCCTCAGGAATGTTAATCTTCCCAAGGGCTTTGGTCAAGAGTCCAGTGGCCCAGCCATCGAACGCCACACAGCTGACAGGGTCGACCCAAGTACATCCCATTCTGAGTTGGCTCCTTGAGGAAGATCCAATCACTTCAAAGCCACAGGAAAGGAAAGAAATGCAGTCCAGTTGCATTTTTTAGAGGCAGCCTCATAGTGCGACCACAGAAACCGACGAAAAGCCAGAGATTCCAGTGAAATGAAGCGAAGTGGGAGGAAGAAAACTCATCAGCGAGCTTCACCCTGCAGCACCTTCAGTAGAGAAATAAAAGTTAACAGCACATAAAGTGAAAGAAATAGCCCGACACACTGTCAAATAGTATAGAGCTCCCATTGGACATGGGCTCTTGGGTATCTTCAACATAAACGTTATCCTGTCTTAGGGACTAGAGGAGGGTCCAGCTGTGTGGACCCTGAGAGAAAGAGGATAAAAAAAAGCTTATTTTTAAGCTGTTGCATGCCTCCTTAAAAAAAATGGATGGGCTGTTATGAAATTTGGTTCCCACATTCGTTTTCACTTCAGGATGAAATGTAATAACTTAGGTGCTCTCAGGAATGGCGACGGCCAAAAACCAGGATGGCGACAGCCAAAATGCTGAGCTTGAGGCTTCAAAACCACAGTCCACAAACCAGTGGGTGACGTCACAATGACTACGTCCACTTCTTATGTACAGTATCTGCTAAACATCAGCAAGTTAGCATTGTGACTAATAACATGTTATCCAGCCCGTACTCATTCCCAGGAAGTCAAATACCAACGCTTTGTCAGACCCCTCAGCATCTAATACCGATGCACAAGGCCCCCTATAGAGTCTGGATGGGAAGCCAAACACAGGACTTTCAACTGGAAGACCGGTGTCCATGTCCCAAAGTGTGGTTGGGTTATTTTGAAGTGTCTTATGTATTTATGTGCTGTTGTTTACGTTTCTCATGATGTTTTTCCCAAGCAAAGATAAAAATAAATCATTGACTTTGGGACGAGAGGACTCATTTCCGGGTTCTAGGACTCATTCCTGCAGCACTCTAGTTCAGCCTAGCAGAGCGGCACATGGAACGATGTGGCATTTAAATAACTCAGAAAAGAAGTTTTTACTGTACATTTCTTCAGTTCAACCTTCGTTTCCTTCATGTGTGAGCAACCATGCAGGCAGTCT
The DNA here is from genome assembly GCF_004355925.1 of Anarrhichthys ocellatus. NCBI lineage: Eukaryota > Metazoa > Chordata > Actinopteri > Perciformes > Anarhichadidae > Anarrhichthys > Anarrhichthys ocellatus. Next base: position 94,839 of record NW_022280163.1, on the reverse strand, counting down.
TAAGAGTGAGAACCTTCCTCTTTCATGGTAAAGGGAATTCGAAAGTAGCTCCAAAGAGTCCTCCACACACACTGTCAGCAGCCTCCGGGATGATGAAATATGTTGCACAGCACACAGTGTGTTTGCAATGTGCTGCAGATAAGCTGGCGACACCTACCTCTAAATGACACACAGCCGCATAACGCTATCATATTTCCAACAGGTACTAACTCATGCATCTGAGTCTGGAAATGTTACAGATACATCTTGGCGAGCTTTGGCTTCATGGGGAAGGAAGTCATTTAGGGAAGGAATTTGGCTGAGATGTAACAGGGTGTGACCGTGTCTGTGTGTATCTGTTCAGATGAATTGCCGTTTTAAGAATTATAGTAAACAAAAGGGGGAATGGGAGTCATAATTTGTGAGTTTTGCAAGATGAATGCCACCCTTCTTCACCCCTTCTGTCAACTCCCCCCCCCTCCCCCCCCCGTTAGAGCTCCTCTTATATCTGGTTTGTGTCATGCATCACGTGGTTAGTGAGGCCTCTCATTTATTCTCGGCCCTATCACTTCTGCCGCTGCCTGGCCAGCATCTCACACCAGCCACAGTACATTTGAAAGGTACAGTCGCCAAATATGCAACCACGGTTAATGAGCCATAAGTAGAGTGGGCCTCCCATCACCAAACAGAGGTCACCACTTCCCAATCTGCTTGATATGCGCCAGCTTTTTATTTGGCAAGCGTTTATAATGCATTGTTTTGCACGGACCCCCAAAAAAGTCAGAGGTCAGTGTGCTTGGAATCCACTTTATGTGTCCGCCAGATACTTTGACTCTTTTAACTGTCGACTAGATTTATAATGGTGCAGCTAAAGTGCATCAAAACCAAACATAGCAGTCATGGAACTAAATGTGCCACAGTTTGACAGCTAAACACACTGTGTCTTCATTCAACATACAATCGATGTGATTCATGTCTTAGGTTGGTATAGCATACTGATACTCGCATTAGATCCATCATGCATGAAGAGGTAGTGGCTGTATGTTTTCTGTAATGGTCTCATCCTCCCATCCTCAGGATGCCTGGCTATGCTCTCTTGGTGGGGGTGTCGAAGAGTCTGTGACTGAGCAGCTGGGAGAGCTGATCTCATTAGTGGGCTGACGGGAGGACTGCTGAGCTGGGCATTCCTCCGTGGCAGCAGCGGAGGAGATGTACAGCTTTCATTGAGTAGAAAAATGTAGAAATAAACTGGGGCAACAGAAGAAGCTCTAGGAGAAAGAAAATAAGCAGCAGTGTTCAAGGCTCTAAGAACATGAATTACCAAATGGAAAAGAAAGAGTAACCCAACAGGATGACATGGAATTTAACTTTGTGTCTCTGAACCGCTGCTATTTTTAACTTTTTGGCATGTACGCTAAATTTGGATTCAGATAACGACAGGAAAAGAGGTAGAAGGTGGAGAAAAAAAGCATCAATCACACCTCGAGAACAGCCTCCTTATCCAGCGGATAAGGACTTGCTACTACGTTCTGTGTGTGTGTGTGTGTGTGTGTGTGTGTGTGTGTGTTAGATATCATCCTCTTCTCAGATCGGTATCTGTCGTTGGGATCAAAGGGGAGACAGGGCAGACAGGCTGATTGCGTTAAGATCGACAGTAATTGTGAAGGAGGACAGTAAAGCCATCACTATGAATGTCATTGAGCTGCTGCTCAACACATTCACTGAAAGGGGTTTTCCGTTTTCTCTTTGCTGAATTATTTACCAATACCAAACCAACACCAACATTACATACCGAGATTAAAAGTCCATTCTTGACATCGGGAACGATACAAAACGATGCCACCACAAGGTCCACTTTGCAGCGATTCTGGAGCTTTCCATCGTATCACATGATCTTCATCCGAATGTGTTGTAACTCTGTAATGTTGTTCATTCTGTACACATCTATTGCACTTCTGTCCATCCTGATAGAGGGATCCCTCCTCTGTTGCTCTTCCTAAGGTTTGATCCTCTTTTCTCCCTGTTAAAGGGTTTCTGGCAGGGGAGTTCTTCCTGTTCCGATGTGAGGGTCCTGGGACAGAGGATGTCGCATGTGAACAGATTGTAAAGCCCACTGAGGCTAATTTGTGATTGGTGATTTTGGGCTATACAAAATAAACTGAATTGAATTGAATTGAATCCGCCCATGGAGTTTGCCCAACTGTGGGGGGGATTGTACTATTTAGAAGATTTTTCCATATATTGCAGCATTTTATGCTCATCCATGTTGCTATAGATCGAGTTGAGATTGACACTTATTGTAAGTCGCTTTGGATAAAAGCGTCTGCTAAATGACTGTAATGTAATGTAATGTAATGTAATGACAGCAAATGACAAAACAATCAACTTTGGACTTTTTCTTCAACATCTAAAGTAAGACTGTAACTTTCTAAAGAAAGGAACAATTAGGGAAAATTTAATTCTTAAGCAAAAAAGATGCAATTGTCGATTCAATACATTCATGGGTGTTGCTGTTACAGCTCTATGTGGTCTGACCAGTGGCTGTTGTTTACTAATGTTAGCCGACTTTAGACAGATATTGCTCTGGAACAGACTTGACTCAGGACTCGTAAATGTTAGGAAAAAAAGAATACATTTAATTTAGCCAATTGTGGCCATATTTTAGCAAAAATGTCACATGCTGCCTTCAAACGGGGTTGTGTTTACCATGTTCACTAGAAGAGCCCCCCCCCCCCTCGTCATATTCATCACCTCGTAAGTGGGAATCTTCTGAAGTTCAGAGTTAACGAGTTGTGACGTGTTCGCTGACGTTTTCGGAAACGGCGGAGGCCATGGAAGGTCATTTTAAGGTGGAGGTAAATTGACGTATTGTAATTTTAGCTTATTATAGAGTTTTTATACTTTTATATACTTTTTCAATATGTCTAAGGGAAAATGTTTGTATTCCCTTTTTCTGTCGTTAGGCCTTTGCAATTCCTCGGTGGCTCCGTTCAAAGGCGGCAATAGTCTCGTTTGAAGATAACACAGTGCTCTTAAAAAAACGTGAAATGTACATCTACAAATCCATGACTAGGTAAACTATATTAGTAGCCTACGCATTTCATGGTAATGTAAGAAGTTATGCCTGTTTTTGAACTGTAATTTTGGGGGCTTTTTAGGTTTTGTGGAGCCTGTTGTTTCTTTCAGACTCTCTTCTTCATTATTTTGCTGTAAAATCGCTTTGGCAAGGTCTAAATTGGGCTTCCTTACAATGCCAGTGAAGCAGTTAAAGTAGAAGAACTGAAAAGGGGAAAACAGAGAGAAAATGTAGGCTGCACCAGTGCAGAGAGGAGAGAGAGAGAGAGAGAGAGAGAGAGAGAGAGAGAGAGAGAGACCCTGAGCGGGCATGACGGCTGTTGGAGCTCTGACAGGAAACTTTTCTTGTTGTTGCTCCGCTCCTCAGCTCCAGTCAGACTCCACCGCTTCAGCGACTGAAATGCACTTGACTGGATCTACTCATCCCGTGAAGTCATGGCTCTGCGTCTTCACTCACCGGCGGCGCGTCACTGAAGACCTCAGACAGTAACCGTGACACCTTTCCAGGACAAACTTCTGGAGCTAAACGACGTTTTTCTTTTTTTGCGTTTGACGCGAGGAGGATGGAGACGGGGGTTTACCTGCTCGCCTGCCTCTCGTTGGCCCGGGTTAGTTGGGGTCTCGGATATGCGGAGTCCGGTGTGCAGACGGGACAGAGAGCGGCCAGCAGACACAGGTAGGGTCGACGTGAACGGAGACACACGTGTGTGAATGTGTTGGTTGTGTTTGCGTCAGGAAAAAGAGCTGCAGTTCAAAACCTTTTAAAATGTAGCCTATGATGAACTGTGCTTCTATAGTGAGGTGCGGGAACGTTCAGGGGTCCTTTAGGGGCTTCCGGTGGGTCCCTCATAACAAAATGTGAAATAGTTCAGGGCTGAAACAACTGAGCGATTAATCTGATTGATTAATGTGGAGATTTGCTGTTTATTTAATTGTATATAATTATAGGTGTGTGTTTTGGACTGTGAGTGTGAGAACATGCAGGCTATTTGAATGGTCTTCGGTTCTGGAAAATTCTTCATCAAAACAATTAATTGATTAATCGAAAAAATATATATAATATCAAAATAATCTGTTTGCGCCACCCTAATGAGGGATTCACTGTAATAAATGATTAAATGAATAAAATAAATAAATAAAACATGATCTCACTCAAATAATAATTAAAAAAAGGATCATTTAAAAACTAGCACCAACAAAAACTCTCCCATATGGGGCAGACTGGGACAAAATCTTCTCAATATTGGGGTCATTTCCCTCATGAAAGTCTCTTCCTGAGACCATGATGTGTAAATATCGTCCCCTTCAGAAGCACACATCATGTTGATTGTTATTTTCAGAGGAAATGTCTTATTGGTGATTAGGTCTCTTACACTGCAGGGCCCCTCCCCGAATGGGTGGGTTGGGGAAGGGGTGTGTGCATGTGTGTGATGATGCAGGGGGGGGCGGCCCAGAGCTGGACAGGGTTTATAGGGATTATAGATATTTACTGTTTCAGGGCCCCCAAGTGAAAAGTGGTTCAGGGGGCCCGGTGTTTCTCGTTTGGAGGGGAATTCATCAGTTTGGCAAACAGGATGTCCCAGTCAGGTACTGGACTCTGGACGTCGTCAATCCAGAAGACTGACCGGCGTATAATCGTGGAGTTTCAAACTGAGCGATTCCGACTGCCGTCTAGTCCTATTTTATGGGGACAGTGGGGAAATCCTTCAGATCTCAGAGACGCTTGACTCAGAGACGCTTGAACGGTCGCTTGTAAATCAGTGATGGCTGTTGGAGTCCCTGCTCGTAAAGTTGTTAATACCGTCAGTGGGCCGTTTTTATGCTGCTGCTGCTGCTGCCCCCATAGTGCGTTATTAGCATGTCATTGAGCTCCTGCCCGAGGGCCCCGTGTGTGGACGACCCCCCTCACCTCTGCGGACAGATGTGCGACTTGTTTGTTGTGCGGGGTGGTTTCAGCTACACCGATTGACTGAGAGCGTAGGTGTGTGTGTCTGTGTGTGCACGAATAAAAGGGTGAGGGAGTGAATGAAGTCCATCCCTCACATGTGGTACGTGTCTGCCTGCATGTGTTTGTATTTAACGTGTGTGTGTGTATGTGAGCATGAGAGGGTGGCCAGGCTACTGGGAGTTGAGCTGCTGTAATAGCTTCTATCAGGTTTCTCTCCACATCAGAGCGCAGTGTGCTGCTGCTGCAGCTGCTGGGGCGGCCTGAGTGCTGAGACATGGATGGTTGGCCTCTTTGGTGTATGATGAAGCTGAGCCGTTGGCTACTGGGAGTGAGAGAAAGGGGGGGGGGGGGACAGAGAAAGAGTGAGAAACAGGGGAAAAAGATTGATTGACAAAGTGGAAATATGTGCTAAAATGTCAAGAGGTGGAGGTAGGTGATTATGAGGGGGGAAAGATAAAGCATTGGATCGACAGGGTGAGATAAGTGAGAAGCAAACAAGAGGACTAGAAGAAAAGAAAAGAGAGAACCGAGCAGGCGTGACAAGAGAGGATGAAAGAGTGCGAAAAGGAGGGGAGGAGCAACAGGACAGGAGAAAAGACAGACTGACAGTAGAAGAGAAGATCGGGCCCGGGTCCTCAATCGGCCTTCCCCCTTTTCTGAACCCAGCAGGCTACGAAAGAGTCAGCATGGCTGTCCTGTGACGTACACACACACACATGCAAACCACACACACACACAAAGTGACGCATCGGGGGGGAAGAATGCGCTGGCCCGTGGCAATGCGGTTTGCCCCTCTGACACCCATTTGAACTCCATTGATCTGTTTTGACAGATGTGCGAAGTACTCCATATGCAATAAAGGCTGTCAGATGAACTGAAGGCATCCAGCGAGGGGTCTCATGCGGGGCTTCAGGACGAGGACCCCCGGCCGTCCGACACATCTCCTGCCAAAAAATGTCAGAGGCAACACGTCATCCCGCCGGCTCCAGAAAGCAACGGAGGAAGAGTGACGGGTCTGAGTGTAGGTGGACTGCTGATCTGTTTAGGCTCACGTACGGTTTGGAGGACATCGCCACTGGAGGGTAGCTAGAAGCAGATACATTAATCATACTTACAGTCCACTTATTTCCTTACGTTGGCATCAGGGTGCTCCATAAAGACAGACAAATGGGCACACTTAAAATAACCGGTTTTTATGGCCTTCTGCTTTGTGGATTGTGGCAGGAAAATCAGAAGAGCCAAAGGGACAAACACTTTGTTCTGGGGCCATTAGCCAATAACACTGCATGCCAAGCTAAGTTCAGGTTTTCATGATTTGGGCCGGGGCTTAGTTCCATGAATGAATCCTTTATGCTATAGCATAATCTCAAATACTAGTGTCCTTTCAAGTTTGTGGTGCCAGTTTGGGCAAGACCTTTTCCTGTCTCAGTGTGACGATGTCCCTGTGCAGAAAGCCGGGCCCAAACAGAAAGGGTTTCCCCACTTTGGTGTGGAACAATTTGACCGACCTGCACAGAGCCCTGAACGCAACCTCATCCAACACCTTTGTGGTGACAGTATCTCCAAGTCAGTGCCAGACAGGCCTTTAAGTGACCGGCTGTTAAGTATAAAAAAATAAACAGAGAGAAACAACAGATTAAAAACGATACAAGCCATGTAAAATCAAAGAAAGCGCAGGATTCCTTACTCACCCACCGGCTGGAGAGAGAGAAATGAGTCCTGCCTTCTATTGAATGCGAAAGTATCTTAAAGCAGCATTCTTTCTACTGACCATCAGGGGGCGACTCCTTTATGGTCTCAATCTCTAGTTTCAAGTCTTCTTCAATACATCATGATGTTCATTGAGTAAATTATGGTCCATTTAGAGTCAAATAGACCATAAAGCAGCGTATGCTTTAGGGCGGGGCTACCTTGTGATTGACATGTCGCTACCATGACATTGGTAGCGACTGGGAGTTGCCCGTGTTTTTGTCTGACAACTTTAACCATCTGACAGTGTGTTTTCACTTTGCGAAAGTTAATTGTTAACAATTTGGTCGGCAAAAAATGGTTTATTCAGTGTTCGGATGTACTTAGCTCCGCCCTCTCTTGTCACTTCTGGTTTCAAAAAACAAGATGGCGACAGCCAAAATGCCAAACTCGAGGCTTCAAAACGACAGTCCACAAACCAAAGGGTGACGTCATGATGACTATGTTCACTTCTTATAAACTTTACAGACCCCTGACATAGTTTTCGTCCAGTAACAATGAGCAGAGCTGTGACTAGTTCCTGGATACATCTATGAAGGACCAGGGGCGTTTCTAGGATTCAAAGAAAGGGGGGGCTTAGCCCCAAGGGGAGTGGCATGTTTGCGCGCAATTGTTTTTGGGGCCCATTTGGGGCTGTGGATATCCATTGTTTCAGACAGTTCATAGATTGGTTCAATCAGAAAGAGTGTGATTTTGCTCTGTAGTTTTGCTTGCATTCAGTATATGATAACACAAGAGACAGAATTTGAGGGTCATAGTGAAACTTGACAACACAAATATGAACTTTTCTCAAGTAAAGAATATCCGCGTCACTCCCAAATCCTAACTCTTAAAGGGACCGCACACAATGGATGGAGAATGGACCTGACAGTGTCAACTTTATATCGTTAAGTATGATGATAGGCTATTGGAATGTAATTTGAAGGGGGAAAAAACATACAAACCAGAACGCACGCACATATGTAGCATGTGAGAGTTATAAATAACTTGTCCATGTGAGAAACAATAGTTTAATTTAATGACATCACCAAAATAAAAATATATATTTTTTCTTTTTTTTTTTTTAAAGCCAATAATGCCAAATTATTTGGGGGGGCTGAAGAACATTTGAGGGGGGCTTCAGCCCCCCTAAAATAGGCCTAACGACGCCCCTGTGAAGGACTGTGACAGGTAGTATGTCCTACCTCACTAAAATGATGTGAAAAGCCTTCTAAGAAGTACTGAGACTGTTAAAGCAGCTATACGTGCTCATGGTTTTGTAATTAGATGGCAAACAATCACATACAATTGCAAAGTTCAGACGTTCGCATTATATGTTTGTTTTGGGCATACGTATGTTGTAAATACCACACGTTCTGTCACTCATCCATCAGGACATTTATACATATTACTGCTCCAGATAAAGGACACTGATCTTGAGGAGAATATCAAAAATAGATTATTTTTTTCTTATTCATCAATCGTAAACATCAAGCTTCAGTCCTTCAGAGTTAGAGAACAATGGCTCCTTTCTAATGCTGACGTTTGGCACCAATATTTGAGAATCAAACAAATGCAATACTGTCCTCTGACAGTACACCAGGGAAATGAAGCCAAACTCATATCTCTTCTACTCTAATCTATTTTTGCTAATGATATTTGTCTGTCTACTTACATACAGTAGAACCAATGGCAATTATTACTGTGTTTACACACACAACAACAAAAGCAAGACAACGGCCAAGCATGGAAGTGTTCTCTGATGTAGCTATGTTGTTATATATCACTGGGAACCGGCTCACGGCATTATTTGAATGGAACGGAACAGGGTGAACCAAGAACATATGATTGGTCGACGCTTCACCCCGTCATTCAAACACTGAAAAAACAGTGTCAGTTTGTAGCTTCATGTCACTGTCACTGCAGCGTTAGTTCATGCCTCTTCTGTCGTTGGTGAAATGTAAGAGGTTGTAAAAAACTTTTGGAAGACATTTAACATCAGTGAGTCACGTACTCTAATGGTGAAAGAGAACCTAAATAATTAAAAGGCAACCTGGGCGCAGAGAAAATAATTGTCAGTAAGCTTCTTTTAATACTTCCCATTGGCTCCAGAGCAGCAGATGTTTCTTAGCGTAGAACAGCTTTGAGAGCATTATATAGTATATTTCCCAGAATACACTGTAATATGGTGAAAAGGCCTTTTCACTACAGTTGTGATAGAACACCAAAATGCGGCGTTAAGTTGCCAGGCGAATGGACTGTGACTGGATTTTCCTCGTCTTGACAGACCTCGGAAAACATCCGAACTCACTTCATCTGTGAGGATTTTCTGCATTAGTGCAGTAAACAAATCTCATTATATATGGTAATGTATACGTGGGAAATGGGATCCTTTCCAGTCACAGCCATTGTTAATTACCATAGTTCCTAGCATGCATTTCATTTAAGAAAGCCTTGTTTAGATACACATACAGAATGCTATAGAGGTTTGGATCCCTTCCCAACACTCTCCCCATTCAAACCGCACCAGAAGGACTGAACCTGTAAACCTGCTCTCAACATACAGAGTAAATGGAAGCAGACATTTACATGCTGAACTCACTGTTTTATACGTCAGAGCAGTCAAACTAAAGTTCTACCTGCATAAATAGTCGGTGCTACTTTTGCCAAGTGTAGCTTTATGGCCTTTGAGGAAATGTGTGTCTCAAAATGCTCATGCCTCCATAAATGGTTAAAACGCAAGCCAGCCACAGGGAAAACCTGCGGCCCTCCGAAAGAACAGACGACAGACGTATCTGAGCAATAACGCTAAAGCAAACGTCAGTATCGTGGACATTCTCAGTATATCTTCGTGACCGCTAGGCTAAACAATCAGAGAGAAGTTTACACAGTCACGCTGTCCCCAGATGCTGGAACCAGTCCAAAAGGGGGGAAAAACAAACCGGTGCGTGTGTGTGTGCCTGCCTTTGTGTTTGTCTAATGGCGTGCAATCGCGACTGAGTGCACTTCAGTGTGCGCATGGTCGTCTGCCGGCGGTCTGTGTGCTGTACAGGGGTATACCTTTATAAGGACGCTGGAGGGGCCGGTTGACCTTTTGGGCCGCACGGTTCAAATGCAGAGGCGCGCCCCCTTTCCATCCACTCATTCAGGTCGCTGTCGAAAGCCGTCCCTTGAAGCTAAATGAAAGATCCCTCAACAATAGGTGCCGCCAAGTGCTTTCTTTGTTTGAGTAGTAACCCCCCCCCCCCTTTTTTTTTTACCCCTTTCTTTCATTCCTTCTTCCTCCCACTTACTCTCCCTGTCACTTTTGTCAATGATTGTTCCAGTTTTTACCCACAATGCTCCTCTGGAGAGGAGGGTGAATAAATCCATCCTGCGTGGGCTGAGATGTCAGACATCTTCCTGCCCTGGCTGTGAAGTGTCTGTCTGCTGTTTTATTGAGGCGGGAAATTTACTGGGAAATAAAGTGATGCTCAGACAGGTGCAGGAGTCCCTCTCACACTGAGTTACAGCTCAAGAAATACAAATAAAACGTGTGCAATGGAAGTTTCGCTGCCGCTGCTGGGCGGAGAGGTAATGAAAGTATTTGTGTGTGTCTGTAGGAGGACGAAGTGTGTTTGTGGTAATTAACAGTGATAATTTACAAGCGCTTTACGTGTGTGTTTAGACTTGTTTCCCGTGTTTATTTTCCGTATCCGTCCGGGTGTGCTTCATCTAAAGTGTGAAGTCAAACAGCTCCTCATTTGCTAACTTTGTGTGCCGGCCTCTTGTCACTTGATGGTAAGGCAGACTTTCAGCTCACACTTTTCAGTCTGTTTCCTTGAGTACATGTTTCATCATGTGTCCATGTTTGAAATACAGTTATCCCCTTTCTCTCCCCTTATGGGCCGATCACGCCGAGACTAGCGTCGCTAGAAACCGTTGTTTTCCTATTGCCGCGTTTTTCAGAGTAAAAAGTAAAAGAAAGTACAAAGTATTTCAAAGTAAAAATTAAAAAAAGTAAAAAAGTAAAAATATTCTCAACTTTTAAAACTTGTCGTACCGCTCGTCAATGTCACAATTGACAGAGGCAGCCAATCAAATCAAGCAAGAGGCGGGCTTTACTTCTCTACCACTGACTTCCTGTTTATATACCAGTTGTTGGGGTTGGAATTGGCATGGGTTGGCATTGATGTTAACGATAGTTAACTATGATCAACAATATCATTTTCCCCTTCTCTTCATTCAACAACAGAGCTCAGTGTCTGCATTAAATCAATTTTCCGCTGTTATTTACATTTGATTGCCTGGTTGGTTCACATTCAGTTCTCTCATCTGTGTTGCTTCCAGACGCAGCTGCAGAAAAGCTCTAAAAAAACCCTCTGTGCACTTCCTGCCCAGCAGCACCAAATGTGAGATGGATCAAAGTTCATACTGTGGAGCTTTTAGTAGCTAATGAAACATATATATTCCTCAGGTGATGGTGGAGAGCAAAAAGGAGAGTGATTATTGGACTGGCATTATCCAGGCAGACCCAAACATACCTCCAAACGAATGACAATGGTGCTTCGTATATCTGCCGGCTGTGCAAAGTAGCAACTGCCATGTCAATTTGTAAGGTAATAATATGTTTATGTTGTGTTCACAGCTAGTTTTTACTGCTCCTAAGTGGCCAAAAATCAACAGGTGTAAAGCATAGACTGTATATAAGAAGTGGACAGAGTCACTGTGACATCATCCATTGGTTTGTGGACTGCGGTTTTGAAGCCTAGAGTTTGACGTTTGGACGTTGCCATCATGACCTTTTGCATCCAGTGAATGGAAGTGACCATATTTGGACTGCCGATGAGTGACATAGACACCCTCTATACGGCTCTGGTAGAGACCTGTCAATCACAAGGTAGCCCCGCCCTAAAGCATACTCTGCTTTATAGTCTATTTACAAAGGTACAATGTGGAGTTTTTGATTGCAGTGCAAATACGAAGCGAACCGATAGCTTGGCACCTAGAAGTGCTGCTTGCAGCTTTCTCTGGATCTGCTCATTGCTCATTGACTCCAGGGAAGTGAAGACGGGTTTGGTTGTAACGTTAGTATGTCCAGCATCAAGCAGCAAAAGTGAAGTGCGGTCAATAAGGCCCGTCGTTGACGACGCCCTGGACTCCGAAGCCCTGCTCCCGCTGGTTCTTAAAGAGCTATGCGCTTGATTTTTCAAAGATCATTGATATTGGAAGTGGCACGTGTCCAAATTGCACCAAGTTCAGCAGTGCACGTTCTTGTGTCCCCATCTATACACCTACCAACTGTGAAGATCGGATCAACTGGTGAAGAGATGTGCGAAGGACAGACAGATACACACAGACAGACACACAGACAGACACACAGACAGACACACAGACACACAGACACACAGACAGACACACATACAGACACACAGACAGACAGACAGACACACAGACAGACAGACACACAGACAGACAGACAGACACACAGACAGACAGACAGATACACACAGACAGACA
>NW_022280163.1:34390-82510 GCF_004355925.1 Anarrhichthys ocellatus | reverse complement strand
ACAGACAGACAGACAGACAGACACACAGACAGACACACAGACAGACACACAGATAGACAGACACACAGATAGACAGATTCCTTGCGTAATAGTTAGATAGCACTAAATAGGAATGTTTATATGGTTTCATTTGTATCACATGCATTAGCCAGAGTATGCACATGCACACGGCGTCGCCACACAGACTGCTGATGGTTAAACTCGGTTCCACTGATGACGGCCCTGGAGTTAACCAGATGTGGATTCGCCAAACCAACCAGTTAGACCTCAACTTTGAAGTCTTCCCACATGTGAAAGTGAAACATGGTGTTCAACAACATTTGGTTTCACGAGACAGACGGCATTAAGGATGAGGACGAACTGGTTGGTCGGTTTGCCACGTCTGGTTAACTCTGAGAAGAAGCAGCACACAGTTTACCTCACGTTACACCAAAACTCATGAGTCATTGAGGTCCCTCGGCCGTTTAACAGAAAGCATTGTACTCTAGTTTGACATTTCCGACTTTATCTGCTGCTGACCTGATAAACATTCTACAAATACATATTGTGGTTGTAAACATTTGCTGATACGTGAGGGATCTGGGCTGTTTGTGTGCAGTGTTTTTCCTGTGGTGCTGATATAGTGAAGGAAACATGGAGATTAGCTGCTCATTGAATGGAAGACCAAGCACCCCCACTGTCAAAGTGGAGAAATAAGCAGGCTACCCATGTTTGAGTCTATGTATCTACATGTCTTAGTGACCTTGTCTGGCTGTGTGAGTCTCTCGTCAACGTGTAGTGTGTTTGTCTGTTAAATGATGTGTGTGTGTGTGTGTGTGTGTGTGTGTGAGTGTGTGTGTGTGTATGTGTGTGTGTAATTGTTTTTTACGCTTATGGAAAAGATGCCAAGTCTAGTTAGTGGACTTTCATCTGGATTAATGGGACTTTATAGGATTACTGCTCGGAATGCTTGAGTCGACGCTGGCTAGAGAGAGAGAGAGGGAGAGAGAGAGGGGGAGAAGGAGAGGGAGGGAGAGAAGGAGAGAGGGAGAGAGAGAGGGGGAGAAGGAGAGGGAGGGAGAGAAGGAGAGAGGGAGAGAAGGAGAGAGAGGGAGAGAAGGAGAGGCCAGTGGTTTGGAGCTGTTCAAGGTGTCACTTGAAACACATGAAGAAATCGACTGTTCTCTTTTTTATTCTTGTGAAGGGCATACGCCTAGAAGCACAGCCACACACTCTCCCAACGCTGCGCTAACACATTAGTCATCCTCCCACAAATATAAAGGCTCCTCTTATGTGTGTGTGGGGGGGGGGGGGGGTGTGTACAGTAAGTGCGAGTGTTTTTGGACGCTGCGGAGACGGGAGGAGCTGTGTGTGTGTTTTGTTTTCATCCGTATGTGCGTGTGTCCACATCTGTGTCTGCTCAGTGGTGAAGAAAATGGTTGAGTTTATTTACATAGAACGCGGTGGCTGTTCTCTGTCAGCGAGGAAACGCTGCCAACTCCACGCTTTATCTGTGACCCTGGGAGTCAGCGCGTCAGGGTGATGAATCGGCAGGACGGGCCCGCTGAAGCACAGCCAGGGAGACGACGCAGGAGCTGTTCTGATTCATCGCCGCTGTCCCTTTTTCTTTCTTTTTTACATGTTGTGTATCCCTCCCGTGTCGGTCCAACTCCTGGTGGAGATGTTGGACTCCCGTTTCTCAGAGACTTCCAGTCCGACATACACAGTGCAGTACGTCAGACCCCAGATAACCCAGCAAACCCTCACACCGCGTAACCCAACGAGAATCGCTGCATCGGCAGAGTCGCCAGAGCTTCAAGCTCTGATAGAAGCATTAAATGCAACTGAACAAACCACAGAATGGAGCAGCAAAATAAACGTAACGTGAGTCTGTGGCTGGAGGAGGCCATGTGGATCGCTGTGAGGAACCGCACATCTCACAGGACACTTGTTGACTCCAGCCAAATGACGTACCAGATTTCACTTTGAATCAGCTCAAGGCAACATGGCATCCTGTGAATATGCACAATCAGCAAAACTTACAGTGAAGGATTTCTCCACGAGCTGTTTTGTCTTCGTTTTCCTGAAGCAGGAACTAAGCGCAGCCGACACACACACTACTGGCCTGCAATGCTAAACGGCTACAGTGTAACTGTAGTCAGACATGGCGTATAGAATGAATTACAGTTGATATTTTAATGCTTTAAGTATATATATATATATATAATTCAGGTCAACCAACCGTCCTGAGAACAACTTTTAGTAAAAAAACAACAACCTCTAACAGTAGAGTGAGGTAATTAGTCCTGTCCACTTTCCCACATACGGTAGCAACAGGAACAGGAGGTCACGAGGTGCAGGGGAGGACCGAAACATGATAAACTCTTTCTGTCAGTTAGATAGGCTCTGGAATGAAGGGGAGGAACGAGTCTTACTGGAACAGAGGAGAGGTGTAGTCACACACAGGGGGAGAAAAAACAAGTTGAAAGGGTGAGAAACAGAGAGGGACAGGGAGGGACGCAGGTAGAGGGGCGAGTGGGAAGAGACGGCAAGAGTGAGAAAAAGAGTGAGATGGGGAAAAAAAGGTGCACATGGACAAGGAGCCGAAAAAATAAGAATAAAATGAGTTACACAGAGGGAGACATGTAGACAGAAAGACAGACATGACGACAGACAAAGTGAGGAAGGCTGCTGATTGACTCACCAGCATGAAGGAACTCCTTGTACGCTCCCACTTTTATCCGTAAAACCCTTCATAGCTCTGCTCCGACGAATCGGAGTGACACTAATTGGCCATAATAACCATCAGGGATGGGGATTCTGGGTAATACACAAATGATGATGGAAAGTGTCTGAAGGACGTCTGTGTCGTAAAGCTATCTGCAGTTGTTATCAAGAGAGATATCTGAGGGTCAAGGGAGGTCAAATTGAGTCACATGTAGACAGGGGGAGTGTGTCTCTTCTAATTCTGTCCCTTTGAGTGGCACCAACATTTGGTGAAGCATTTAGCAGCTGTAAACTAGATATTTCCCTCAGGAGTTGGATGAAGAGGGAAAAAGTACTTAACTGGGAGTGAATATTCCACTTACATTCGCCAAGCGGTCGGAAACACGACTCCTAATAAAGCTCATGCTGCTCTGTGTTTCTGTGAGTTCACTTTATCATCATGTGGACGCAAAATCAGTGAATCCAGGGTTAAATCTGAAATAGAGAAAAGCCCTTTTGCAAGTTTTGTTTTTTGTTATGCAATTAATTTGCATGATAATATATTTTTTTATCAAACTGTTAAATTAGTACTTTTACTCAGAATGCAAACATTATGCGGCAAAAAAGCAACGTGATATTGTTATTATATTATTATGCAAGGCGAATATAGGCATCAACCAATCAGGTTGTGTGGAATGTACACATGCAAAACAAACTATAATGTTCAACAACACAGAGGCTCTGCAGTCAGAGACTCTATACTGTATATGAGGTGGACGTAGTCATCGTGACGTCAGTCATTGGTTTGTGGACTGCTGTTATGAAGCCTCAAGTTCGGCAATTTCGCCATTGGCATTTATTTTTTTTTTTGCAACCTATAAACAGAATTTAGCATATTGGGAATGCGGAGGAGTGACGTAGAGACGCCGTATACGTCTCTGGTAGCAGCAGCGACTTCTCAATCACAGTAAGCCCGCCCTAAAGCATACTCTGCTTTATGGTCTATTTGACTCTAAATGGAGCATAATTTACTAAATGAACATCATGCTGTATTGAAGAAGACTTGAAACTAGAGATTGAGACCATAAACTCATGTTTACAATGTCTACTGAGGGAATAAATCAAGAGAGAAGTAGAGTCATTTTCTCATAGACTTCTATACAATCAGAGGAGTCGCCCCCTGGTGGTCAGTAGAGAGAATACAAGTTTTAAGAAACTTCTGCATTTGGCTTCACTTTTCAGAACCGGAGGTTGCCGCCTGTCTGTAGTCCGAACCATGACCTCAAACTTTATTACTCTTTTCAACCTTGACAAAGGCAGCGCAGACCAAATCCACGCCTTCCGTTCATACCTTTCACAATAAAAGCCCAACACTTATATGTCAGACGCTGCTCTGGGTCAACAGGATACAGGTAGTCGGTCCTGCATAAATCTATGCAAATCTTTTATTGAACAAGTGTCACAACTCTCAAATTCTGAATAGTTTTAATGTGAAATATTAGCAAGAGAGTATTCCACATTTTCATGTGATTTATTCGCCATGCCCCCAGTGTGTAAAGGCCTTAAGCGTTAAACCTCCTGCATGAAAGCCGGTTTGACCTCAAGTGTTCAACCATAAGTTATATATATTAACTTTAATACAAATGATTCATTGTAATGATCTATGCAGCCACTCTTTAGCTCCATGTCATAGTCTTCCAGCGAGGAATAAATATAACCAATGGTAGTTTTTCACATGGATACGCAGCGTGTGTGTGTTTGTGTGTGTGTGTGTGTGTCTTTGTGTGGGTTGGTCGGTGTGGAGTTGGGGAGGCATACAATGGCAGCCATTGTTGAAATCATGCAGTTATCCTGAACCGATCTGGCATTTTCAACAGCCGACAATTTCTCTTGAATGTTGCACAGAAAAAATAATCAGATCCTGGGGTTTGAGATATTGATCTGGAAACTCAAACAAGTGTCCAGATTTTTGATTGTTATTTTGTTTTGTGCCAATCTTTCATCTGTTTTTGCCTGGAGACAAAGAGTGTATACAGAGTGTAAGAGGGCTGCTAAGTTTGCGTCAACGCCCGACTCTAAACTCACGGGCAAGTCATTTCCTTGTGCCTTGCTTTCTCAGGAACTGGTGCGCTTATGTGTTGACACGCACCGTGAGCTGCGTGATGGAGGACGGGGTGGAGACGTACATCAAACCGGACTATCAGCGCTGCACCTGGGGCCAATGTCCTCGAGTCGCGTGAGTATCCACCCCCTCTCTCCATTCGCATCTTCTCTGAATCCTCCTCTCTGTCACTGAAATCTAATCTGTATTCTATCCTGCTCCTCCAACTTCCTGTCCTCGGCTCCGCAG
This sequence comes from Anarrhichthys ocellatus, assembly GCF_004355925.1. NCBI lineage: Eukaryota > Metazoa > Chordata > Actinopteri > Perciformes > Anarhichadidae > Anarrhichthys > Anarrhichthys ocellatus. The sequence goes on along the minus strand of NW_022280163.1, from coordinate 77,475 downwards.
ACGTTTGTGGCCTCTATCCGATCCATCTTCTCCCCGTTTCCTGTCTGTGGATACTGAATCCACTCTGCTCGGTTCCTGACCCGGGGACATCCGATATTACAAAAATCGGAGCACATTTACTCAAGATGTGATGGATGGAATGATTTTAATTTTTTACAAATGTTGTCCTCGCTCCTGATGTTTCTCACCCTGTCGGCTGACTCTGGTCCAGCTACCTGATCCCCGTGCCTGCCGCGGGGCCTCGGCCCTAAACCTGGGCTATGCTAAGAATGAAGCCAACAGGGGTTCCAGGCACCGCAGTCTGGTCTCCCACCCTGTAAAAACAACCTCTTCTTCTCCGTCTTTCTCTTTACGACTCTCCTCCTTCCTTACTTCTTCTCCCACTCCTCCTGCCCCTGTTTTTGTATCCCTTTTTCTCACGCTCCCAGAGCGAGAAACTGGAAGATGAAGTCTTTACTGTGGTGCAGAAAAAGGCCCCCGCGATACCTAGACTGATGTTTGTGGGTTGGCATGAAGGAGAGCGAGTCGGGGCTTGTTAATGCGAGACGCTGCCATAAATATTTAGTGAGACTTCCAGACAATTCTGGTCTATTTATTGCATTGTTACTGTAACAGGGAGTCTCTTCAGTCGCAGGGCTAAAGGACACATTAATGATGAAGCTATCCAAATAAAATACTTAATTTTTTTCAGATGTCTCTGAGCAGCAGATTAAGATTTTGTACTGGCTAAATGCAGTTTAGGAGAATGGGAGGAAATAACATTCTGTAGTTTACAAAGACCTCTTAATCCCATCCATCATCAGTAGACGAGTTGGAGCTATTTCCCAGACAGCCGATGACTCAGTGCACGTCAACGTCAGCAGTGGACAGCGGTGGTATCCAATGCAGGGTTCAGGGACCGCTACGGGTCCTTGACTGGGTTATCGGGATCACGCTACAGATTTTAAGTTTCAATGTTGCATTCTGACACAAGTCAGCTATGCTCAAGTCCCAAATAACTCTGGAGTCTGAAGACACAAATAATCGGACTAGGAGTCACAGCCATAGTAGCAGCTCTGTGAGGCCGCACTTAGGCACAGGGATGCTTTGAGCTACATGCTAACCAATGATAATACTAACATGCTGATGGTGTGTAAGGTCCACCATGCTCCCTGTCTTAGTTTAACACAAAGAACAGGAGGGAATGTCGGGTATGTTTTGCAGGAATTGGGTCATAGATCAAAGTACATATGATTTTTGACTTGATGAAATCAAAGAAATTCTGATTTTGTAGACTAATCGATTAGTTGATTTAATCGACAGATCTGTAAAAATGAGTTCCTCTACAAAGAATCACACAAAAGCAGCACTTTAAATATCGTGTTTACCAGAGACGTGCCCAATTTATTCAGCATGGAAAAGTAAATCCTAAAAAGTCGAAGGATCACTACATTTATTAGGATCCACCCCTTGGGACCATACATGTCTGTATAAAGTTTCATGGTGATCCAGCTAATAGTAGCAGAGATATTTCGATCTGGACAAAAGCGGTGGGCCGACCAACCGTCCCACCAGCATTGCTGTCAAAAACAACAAGTCCATCATTCATTTTTAATCTCTTGTCAAACCAGAACAAATGAAAATCCATTTCTGTTTTCGTCCTCAGCTACCGGACATACAGGAGGCCGAGGTATAAGGTAGCTTACAAGATGGTGACGGAAATGGAGTGGAAGTGCTGCCACGGTTACTCCGGGGAAGACTGCCACGATGGGCCGAAGGGAACCGGCGACACCCAGGTCGGTGGAGGGCGATCCCGCGTCACACAGATGGGCTTCAACACGGGTGGCGGGCAGAGAGGAGAGGGCAGAGACGGTGAGAATCACATCTACTTTAAATAACGTTCAATGTCGTCACGGTAACTCATTTTGTGGACATGGTAACATGCTCAACATGTGCAGAACAGGTCTAAAGCATGAATGAATGAATGTGTCTTACTTTTCAAGTCGATACGTGAGAGCAAAATCACAACTTTAAGCAGATCTAGGGACAGTTATATGAAACATAACATTGAATATGCTTTCCTCTAAACATTATTCATGACTAAATAAGCAACAATCAAAGTTCCTCCTCATGGGTTTTCAGGGCCTGTAACAAATATTAAAGGTTCCATACTTTGTAAATATGTAACCTTAGAATCAAACATTTCCTCTTTCGCATCGGCATTGGTCATTCTTCGTCTCCAGGCGACGGGGAGAAGATCAGACAGCTGGAGGAAACGATCCGAGGTCTGACCAAAGACCTCCACAACATGCAGACCACCATCCACGGCATGAACCAGCGGCTGTACGTGAGCGCTGTTTTCAGCACATCACATGCTCGTGTTATTCCATGGAGTGTATTCACCTGTATTCACCTGCTGCATCGTCATCTGCATTAAAATGCTGTTTTTTTATTTTATTTCAGCAGTTCAGTTTAGTGAGAAAGCGCTTGTTTATGAACATAAATACAGAGATTACAGTTAGGATGCTGCATTCAGATGAAGCAATGTGACAATTATTCTCTTCCTTCTCTTTGATGTCATATATTTACCATATACCTCTTTTTATGACCAAAACCTGAGGGAATCTCAACTCTTCTTCTTCTTCTTCTTCTTCTGTGTAGGCCTGGTCTGAACGGGGCTATTGTCCCTGCTGATTCAGCTCAGCCACACATGAAGGAAACCATTAACAGCATCCAGACTAAGCTGGACCATCTCTACAACCGGACACAGGTAAAACAGTATCTTTATGGTCAGAATTCAAATGCAAAGGGTAGACTTCTTCTTTTACTTTACGTGCACATGTTGCTTGCTCAGGTCCATGACCAGACTCTGCTCAACATCAACAACCACCTGGTGAACGGAGGGGGCAACGAGCTGGACGGAGTGGCCGGAGGAGAAGGAGGAGGAGGAGAAGGGGGAGGAGGAGGAGGCGGAGGAGGCGCAGGAGGAGGAGCAGGGGGAAACCAGCTCACCACCCTGAAGGAGGAGATCCTGACGGAGCTAGAGAGAAGGGTGTCTCTGTCCTGCTCTTCATGCCAGGTGAATCTCACTATGTAAAAACCGCTTTGTTAGAGCCACCCAGTGTGATTTCTAGTTGTAGTTTGCATAGCTGTAAAATGTTTCTTCTTCGCTCCCTGTGGCCTTCTGTGAGGGATTTCTGCTGCCTGAAGCCATGCAAAAATATTAGCCACATCCAGGCAGTAAAACAAGAAAATTGCACTCGCACATAATCCACTGCACGAACGAAAAATGAAACAATACTGCAGTGAAAGGACAGATAACGCAAATTGCAACGAGGCCAAAAAACAATCTTCCAGCAGTTTGAAAGAGTGGAAGGATTAAGATTTAACATAAAACGATCATCACGTGTCTAAATGAAGTTTTTATTTTGCCTCATTCTACGTGCTTTCATTTTCACTGTAGGTTTACTGTCGCCTCTGTTATGCACTGCTCAGCTGTAGGAAAGAATTTAATATAAATAATATTTATTTGGGGGTATTGGTAAGGATCAGGAGCAAAAACAAACTGAGCTCTTTTAAAAGGAGAATTAAAAGTCAGTAACCTCAAACTAAGGTCTGTTTTAAAATGTAGTTTTTCTTTTATTTCTTTATTGTTATACCACTGGGTTGCGTATGCATTTTAATTAATTGATTCATTAATTAATTATGGTTTTTATGCCTCTTTCTTCTTTTACTTTGCTTTTACATGTAAAGCACATTGAGTTTTTGAAATGTAATGCCTTGCCTCTTCTTTGGAGCTGGCAGTCAGTAATGTGTGCTATACAAGTGCTATGCATAATAATAATAATAATGATGATTAGTAATAATAATAATCCATCCATCCATTTTCCTCCGCTTATCCGGGGTCGGGTCGGGCAACAGGCCAAGCAGGCCGACCCAGACCTCCCTCTCACCGGCAACATGTTCCAGCTCATTCTGGGGGATCCCGAGGCGTTCCCAGGCCAGCTGGGAGATGTAATCTCTCCAGCGTGTTCTGGGTCTTCCCCGGGGTCTCATCCCAGTTGGACGTGCCTGGAAAACCTCCAGTGGGAGGCGTCCAGGAGGCATCCTAATTAGATGCCCGAACCACCTCAGCTGACTCCTTTCGACGCGAAGGAGTAGCGGCTCTACTCCAAGCTCCCTCCTGATGACCGAGCTCCTTACCCTATCTCTAAGGCTGAGCCCGGCCACCCTACAGAGGAAACTCATTTCGGCCGCTTGTAGCCGCGACCTTGTCTTTTCGGTCACGACCCAGAGTTCGTGACCATAGGTGAGGTTAGGAACGTAGACCGAGTGGTAAATTGAGAGCTTTGCCTTCCGGCTCAGCTCCCTCTTCACCAAGACGGTCCGGTCCGGTGCAGCGCCTGCTTTACTGCTGCAGCTGCACCGATCCGTCTGTCGATCTCCCGCTCCATCTTACCCTCACTCGTGAACAAGACCCCGAGATACTTGAACTCCTTCGCTTGAGGTAGGCACTCCGTCCCCACCTGGAGGGAGCAATCCACCGGTTTCCGGCAGAGCACCATGGCCTCAGATTTGGAGGTGCTAACTCTGATCCCCGCCGCTTCACACTCGCCTGCAAACCGCCAAAAGTGAATGCTGGAGGTCACGATCTGAGGAGGCTAAAATAATAATAATAACAAACATTATTCATAAAGCTCTTTTCAAAATAAAGTTACAAATTACTTTACATGGTTGAACCAAGATTGAAATATTTCAGGACTTTAAGCGAATGACAGCAGGAAAATAAGACACTGCGCTAAAATTAATAAAAGGCTTTTTTGAAAAGATAAGTTTTAAGATGTGATTTAAAAGATGTCCCTGATTTTGCAAGCGTCGTAAGTACAGTATTGTTTTTTTTTGTTCATCGAAATTGAAGAAGCCAAACAACCTCACAGTTCAGATTAAAATGTCCTCCAGTTGTTGGTACAGACTGTAGGTGTGCACTTTACTCCATTTGGTGCTCAGGGAGGGGGCATTAGATACTATTTGCTTTCAAACAAAACAATTTGGGACACAGACACAAACACCTCAATACATAATCAGCACAAACTCTAGAACCAGCAATCTAATTCCAGTCTTCATTATCCCTGTTCCCTCTAGGCTGGCGTGGAGGACCTGAGGCGCCAGCAGCAAGAGGACAGGGAGCGCGTCCAGGGTCTGGAGAAGCTGATCAGCTCCATGGACCAGCACCTGAGGCAGAGCCTGGACATCTCCCACAGTGAAACCCTGCGCTCCCAGGCCTGCTGCAACACTGTCACCGAGCTGGAGAAGAGGCTGTCCACTCTGGAGCTCCGAGTCACCTCCACGGCCAACAAGTGCGACGCCGTTAAAGGCCGGCTGGACAAGGAGCTGGCAGGGACGGGCGGTGGGAAGGGACGAGTGACGGAGGACAGGTTGAATGGCAGGCTGAGAGAACTGGAGAAGAGGGTGAATAGCACGGTGAGGAAGACGGAGCAGAGGTGCACCAACACGGGGAACAACGTGAAGGACAACGTCCAGAGGGACGTCACGCAGCTGCGCATCATGGTCCTCAGCCGGCTCGATGACCACGGCTTCAAGATCGGCAAGCTGGAGCTGGACGTGGCCGTCCTCGGAGATACGGTCAGGGACCACAGCCGGCGTTTAAGTCACCTGGAGAACATCACGGCCTTCCTGGACAGAAGGCTAACATCCACCACGAACATGTGCAATGAGACCTGTGGGCCTAACGGGAAAGGCCGCAAGACTGATGACACTGTGAAAACCTTAGAGTGGAGAGTCGTGGATAACCAAGAGGACATCCAGAAGTTTAACACCAGGCTAAACGACCTGTCCGTGTCAGGGGACTCGCTGATCGACAGAGTCATCAACTTAACGGACGACGTCAAAAAGATAATAGCTGTGACGGGGGAGAGCGGCGAGCATTTCAACCGGATCGTCACAGAGGTCGAAACGTTGGGCCGCGATCTGGAGGACTGTTCCATTTGCGGCAGCGTGGAGGAGGACCTGCTCTTGCTCGCCAACTCCACCAAGACCGGCCTAGGCAAGTGCCAGGCAGAACTGACAGATCTGCGGAGAAAGGTGGACTCGGGAGAGTCGGCCTGCTCTCAGGTGTGCTCCAACCTTCAGGAGGAGGTCGGGCGACTCAGAGAGGAAGTGGAGGAGTGCACGGGACAGTGTAAGGTCGACATGAACGATCTGAAGAAACGCCTGGACGGTCACGGCGTCCATAGCGGTAGATTAGGGGGGGATCTGAAGTCCATCCAAGGACAGCTGGCCGGGGTCATTGTCACATTTAGCTCCATCAATGACACCCTGAATGGCCTGGGGAGGACTGTGCAGACACATGGAAACACGCTGACCGATCTGAGCAACGCCAAGGACAACATCATCTCTGACGTAAGATGATGTGGTGATGATGAGGGTGATGTGACTGCCACTGCCTGTACACATGCCAAAATGTGAAATACTCGCCTGCAAATTTTATATTTCTAGAGCTTTTATTGTGAAGGGTAAGAACGGAAGGAGTGGATCTGGTCTGCGCAGCCTTTATAAAGGTTAAACGGAGTAGTAAAGTTTTCCATCTTGGTTCAGACAGCGGAGCTTTAGTGTTATTGTTTCATGGATATAGGTATACAGTTACAAAGCCTTCTCCATGCTGCCAGGAATTAAATGCTGGTGGGAAAAATATTGAATAGAATCAGCCTTTTGACCGTAGAATATAGACTCTCCTCAAGTGTCTAAAACCCCCAAATCTTCCAGGAAAAATACTGAAGACATGACATCAGTATTGTCAATGGTAGTGACTGCCTAGCTGAAGAGGTAAAAGTGTTTAGTATTTTACAATAACAAGACTAAGAGACTACAGCCATGCTAGCAGCATGCCTCCCAGCCACTCATTCTCAGGCTCATTCATGTGAACGGAGGAAGGAAAATAACTCTGGATTAGTGCATTAGTGCATTTTACAATCTAAGGACCTAATGACTTAAATGAGGGCTATACATGTTTTTGTACTGGCAAGCTGATTTACCTCAAAAAGATATATTCACTGAGTTACAGACGTCTTTTTCCCAATGTAAGTCTATGTGGAGAGAAAAGTCTGTTTGGGTCCAATGGCATCACTGATCAATCTGGAATCAGTCTGGAAATTGAAATTCCACCTTTTGGCCAAATGTCAAATTTGTGTGGGGGCACGCTAACATGATAATTGCTAACATCAGCATGCTAACATGCTCAAAATGACAATGCTAACATACTGATGCTAAGCGGGTATAGAGAGCTGCAGGGATGACATTTTTGAAGGCCAACGCAGGAAGTTAGTGTATCGCACTCGATCCCTCAACTAAAAGCCGCTGTGTCTTGAGCCACGCTGCTAATGCGGCTACAAAAAGCTAAGATTTAGTGAAAATAATTGTAATCTGTGTAACACAATATGATCTCCCACCTTGTTCCTTGTTGAATATCTCATGACCCTTCAGATTTATCTTGCGACCCCATTGTGGGTCCCGAGCCCCAGGTTGAGAAGCACTGTACTAGTACGTTCTAATACATACAATAGAACTAGCCCCTCAGAATGAAACAAGAAAGATCAAGCTACTGTTATGATCATAATGATGGTAATTGCGGTGATGATCTGTGTTGTGTTAATAAACTGTTCACAGTGAAACAGAGCTTTTCTTTATGGACTCTGAAAACAACACTATGTCAATCAAACAGGCCTCGTGGTTATCTTGGCAACAGTGTTTTCACATAATATTATTATAGTAGAGAAACATTCTTGACAGACACGCTCGGATAATATGCTTACATATTTTTGTGTGTATAAGATACCGTAGGAAAATAAATGGCAGCAAAGACTGAGAAATGTATATTTTTAGTAGAACTTTGTCAAAAGAAACTCATCCAACGCAGACACATTAACAAGTGTCCCCCACTCTCTACAAGGTGGACATCTTGCAGAAGGAGCTGACGGATCACGTCGACGACTCCAAGATTCAGTTCGACAACGTGGGCCAAGAGATCCAAATAATGAGGAGCAACTATGTGACGGAGGTCGGGGAGTGCCGGCGGTCCGGCGACGGCCTGGAGAGAAGACTCTCCAAGCTGGAGGGAGTGTGCGGACGCCTGGACTCCTTTTCAGACGGCCTGGAGAGGATCAGGGAGGGCCTGAACCGACACGTGTCTGGGCTGTGGAGCTGCGTTAATGGACTCAATGTCACGGTGACGTCTCACAGAGATCTCATCGACGACATCCAGAACGTCCAGCTGGAAAACGTCCACTCCGACATACACGGACTGAACTCGTCGGTGGTGGACCTAGTGGAGGAGTTCCACCGTTTCATAGAGCAGGACTTCATGGGTGAGTCGCGGGGCCACGGGATTTGACTTTTGGACAAGAGACAGAAAGGGAGGCAAGGTCAGGGTGAGAGACAAATGGACCAGAGAAAGAATCCAGGCGAGAAGCGTTCACTTAAAGAGCCTTTAAAGACTGCAATCTGTCTGAAAGAGGAGTTTTAGTAAACATGGGGGTGAAAGGAAGGCTGGGTTAAATGTCGTAGCTTTCTTGACCTACTGTGCATGTTTTTAAAAGAAAAGAAACTATTTTTGTTGGAGAGCATTTTCTTTCAGGAGGTTTTTTTTCCCCCAGCTGTGATGTTTCATTAGATGTTCTCCTCCCCCAGGTCCACCTGGTCTACCGGGCCCCCGTGGAGAGAGAGGCGAGCATGGAACCCAGGGTTCTCTAGGACTCCAAGGGAGGGTGGGACCCCAGGGCAGAGAGGGCAAGCAGGGACTAGCTGGACCCCCAGGTAAAGACAACAAGCTTAGTCTCTGAGTTAACAGTTACTGATTTACAAGCTCCAAAGATGTACGATACATTCTGATAATAAGAAATAAACAGCAAGAACGACTTTGTTGGATGATTAACTCACTGTTTTTTTGTCTTTCATCTTGCTCCTCAGGTCTAAGAGGCGAACAGGGTATGAGTTGTTCTTACCAAACAGCAATGAAAGCACTCATTACTGTTAGATCTTTCCTTTCGTACTAACTCCTCCTCTCCGTCTCCCCCGCCGCAATCAGGTCCTGCAGGGTCCGATGCCCACGTGCCTCGCCTTTCTTTCTCCGCCGCGCTGACCCGCCCGATGAGAAGCGCAGGAACCATTGTGTTCAACGAGATCTTCGTCAACGAAAATAGGGTCTACAATCCCAAAACAGGTGCGCTTCAGGTCGGCTGGACTTGTGAACAGATGCCCTCTGAGATCAGAGCTCTCTTTTTATAAGATCACCTCAAGGAAAAGTAGGTTTTTTATGTGTAGGCCAACCGCTAAGTTAGCATCACACTGGTTCTCTCAACAAAAAGCCAATGGGACTTTTCCATTAGATGTTGGATTATTGCAGAAATACTTACACGTTTTGTTCAGCAAGATCATCTTCACAAATGAACATAACTTTTTTGATTTTTGAAGCGTGAATGCAATCGGCAGAAGTAAAAAGCTAACGTCAGGCTACAGAGGAGCTACACCACGGTCACACGAGTGTGACTAAACACATGGAGGCTGTGAAGGCGGACTAGTCAGCGTGATGAAGTTGTGTAGTCTCATTTAGCTACTTGTTAGCAAGCGACTTTTGTTTAAGACAAGTGAAAGCTTCTAAATTCACCACATGGATATTTACTGATTTTATATCGTAGAACAAAATGTTAAAATCTCTTCAGCTTGCGTTAACCACAGACTTTATTTCAGGCATCTAAACAAAAACACATTCAAAAAACTCATTGACTTTGAAAGAAGGGAACACCGGAAGTGCAAAAATACTGACTCATTTCCTGGTTTTAGGACTCACGAGACTCCCCTCCATTGCATTGAAATGGTGGCAGAAATCAAGCGATATCTCAAACCTTGGGCAAATCAAACCAAAGTTATCTGCATGGCTTCATCTGCAGGCATATGTTTGTAGGATGACCCGACCTTTTAAAATAGTGGTGTGTTGTCTTTTTAATGCCATCCAACAGGTTTTGTTTAATTAAAGTTACTTAGCAAACAGGGATCCAAGAATTTTGATGAAATAAGGGAGTCTGAGCTCATACACAGCATTAAGTTCACCGTGTCACCGGCTTCCATCCTCCAGGCTATTTCACAGCTCCAGTGAGTGGGACGTACTTCTTCAGCGGCATCCTGACGGGCCATAAGAACATGAAGATCGAGGCAGTGTTGTCCAAGTCCAACACCGGCGTGGCCCGAGTGGACTCGGCTGGGTACCAGCCCGAAGGCCTGGAGAAACCCATGGCGGAGGCCAAGCACATCCCCGGAGCTGTGGCCGTCTTCAACATCATCCTGCCCATGGAAGCAGGGGACACGGTCTGCATCGACCTCGTCACCGGCAAACTGGCCTTCTCTTCGGAACCGCTGACCATCTTCAGCGGGATGCTGCTGTACGAGACCACCTGATCGGACGCGGGGTCGATGTAACCAGTCTCAATCTGTCTGCTGGACTGTGAGAGACAGAGCCACTGGCTGGAACAGAGACTGAAATAACTGGACTGGATTCATTCAGCAAGGACAAAAAAAACTTCAAATTTGACTTCATGTGCTAAAAAGGAAGGACAAGAAAAGTATTTTCTAACCACAATAATTTTTTGTTTGTTAGTTTCACAGCTTTAAGGAAAATAATTTGCGCCAATGTGTTTTTATTCTATGACGTGTTGTCTTCAGAAACAAGAAGCCACTGCAGGGTTGTCTTATAATTCCATATTTCATGCTGTTCTACAAACTTGAATTCTTTACAGATAACACGGAGATAGCCCTCAGGTCTGTCTTGTGTTAAGGAAAGGACATTAGCTTTGATGATAAAAGATACAAGATGTGGGGGTCTTTTGTTTTCAAATGTGCAGAGGTTATTGCACACCATTTTTACTGTTTCTAACTAGTTTCTTTTCTTCAAGCTCACAGTTTCGTTTTGACCACAGGCAAATTCCCAGAAACATGACGCTGAATGCCAGTTGTCTTAGAGTGATGTTGGGGACACATTCCAAACCACCATTCTTTAGAGGGAAATGCACAAATGAAGTAAGTCACTGACAGTTCAAGACAGAAACTGCAGCATTTTATAAATCACACTACAGCAAAACAATAAGACCATTTTAGGACATTAGCTATGCCCAGAAAACACGAGGGGAGGAGGAGGATGGCCGGGGGGGAAGAATGGGGATTTCTTTTTTTTCTCCCCTTTGTCCTAATAAGGGCCATCTAACGTTGGTGGAGGATCAAGAAGCTAAAGTTATGAAGCTGTTCCTATCATTCTATCTTACAGTGGAATTTAAAGCTACAATAACAAATAATGAAGCTGAACTTTTGTCTCTAGGCTACAAATCCCATCTCCTTCATGAACACACACACACACACACACACACACACACACTTCCTGCCTTTAGAAGTCTAATTGAAATGACTCCAGAAGAAAATGTGTGCATTATATCAAGTATGTAGATATTGTTGAATGGATTTTAAAAGGAACATTTTCTGCAGAGACGATACAGATCGGGCCACATGCTGCATTATATTGACATAATGGTGGAAGCAATACATGGATTAATATCAGCATATCAGGGTTTGATCCCAATTCATTGTTCTTTTCCTCCCACAATTTTTCCTTTCCAGTGTGGGAATGTAATGTTATATGTTTCTATGTATTCTATAACCTCGAAGCAATGTAAATATTTTTCAGCGGTTTCGCCCACATAAGATTTTTACGAGTTACCACTTCACCTTGCCAGGTATTGTATATGTTTTGTATGTTTTTTTGCCACATGTGTGCCTCAAATACAGATATCCAGTTTTACACATCTGATGTCGGCAGTCTCTCATTTATCTGGATTGTGTTCTGTTTACTAAATGAGCCAGTACGTGCCAGGTTTTACACACCGTTTAGCCCGCTTCAGACTTATTTCATCTGGCACTTTATTGGCTTTCACAAATACACACAGCTGGGACGACTTTCTATTTCTGGCTCCTACTTTAAACCCCCTCTCAACTCTTCCTCTTGACTGCAGTAGGTTCATTTTAGCTGAAGACTTCAAGGAGATGGCTGATAAGCCACTTGTTAGGCTGCACTGCAGTGACACCCTGTGTTCAGTGTCGTTACCGTCGCAGCTGGGATGTTGCTGCTGAGGAACCTTGGAGAGTATCGCATATCTTTGCACATTCATTACTTATCAAGAGGTCTCTTTATAAACCCTTTCTGCACTCAAGTCATTCTACCGTCACTCATGCAGACAGAGTCATCCCTGAGACAATGTAATTGATCAATGCACTGGCGATCAAGTGCAAAGAAGCGGTAATTCTACCTAGGCTACTTAAGGATGTAAGGATGCATGATAAGATGGGACAGATGTAGCCTACGTATGGTAAGCTGTTTGAGTATTCAATAGCTAGACTGGAACTGCATTGCAGATATCCTTAATTAAATTCTTCCCAGTCCAAATGAGCATTTCAGATAGAAACAAATTGTATTTTTGATATGTAACATTCTGGATAAAAAGTCTGACTATAGTCATAATGTAATAACGACTAGTCAAAATGACTTTGTTGATACTGATGATCGTCGAGCTTGGCTAATAAATGTTTTAACGGCTTGTCATACTATTCTAGTGAAAATACAATTTTGACGAGGAGAAATGTTATTTGGGATATCTAAACTGTATACATTGAACTGGCAAACCGTTTTAACATTGAACGTTAATCGAACCACACTCCTCTGTAATTATAATGTTAGGTAATGTTAAAACGGCTTGCCATAGCCTTTGGTGTTTGTGTTGGTACTCTGTGGACCCCAGGAAGACTACAATCACTACGTGAAAGCTAATAGGGGTCAATGTAAAGAATACAGATTATGATTCGAATGGTGGCAGAAACATCAGATTGGGAATCGGATGAAACAACACATGGGAATCCGTTACCTGGATGTTGATGAAATGTGACGTTTAGGGAACAACGTGTGGACATTTTAAGTAACGCTGGCCTATACTATTTTTAATTGTATTCAATGTACTTGTTTAAGTGTATTTCTGTTGTTTAGTTTATTTGGATTAAAAACATATATATAAAATGCTTTACAGTAGGCGTGGTGTCCACATTTCCTCTCTGCAGTCGTATTTGGAGCCACAAGCATCATATTACCGAGCTCATCCCCAGTACTTGAATGCAGCATCAGACAGCACCAAAACACAGAACGTACTTCCCGGGATTTCCACGCGTGCCGTTGCCATGGAGCTGAGTTTGTTTCTTTTCTCCGGCTGACACGAAGTGAATGGTCGTGCTTGAAAACAAAAACACAAACGAAGTAAGGACTTTGTGGCGAAAAAAACTGGGCATACGTGTGACTGTCCTCGCTGTCCGGACGTGCTTGGGTCTGCGAACAACAACGTGCAAGGACCTTTAAAGATTTCCAGCACAGGTAAGAAGCGCGTGCCAAACAAGGAAACGCAAGGTGGCAAGCTAACATTCATTTACCTTTACCTAGCTTAAGTGTGTAGGTGGGTGGAATGGTGTCTGAGGGTTTATCAGTCTACAACGGCTTTCAATGTTTTGTTCATGCCGCCAAATGTTTCATTAACAGCGTTTGTGAGGTTAGTTTTTCTTGTTTTCAATAAGAATGTAACACTCAGTAAAGGGTGAACACGGGTCAAAGGGTCAGTAACCAATCAGAAAAAGTGATTGGTCATACGTAGGTTGTCACTTAGCTAGGTAACACGGCTAACTAGATATAGTATATTTATTGGAGTGAAAGTAACTTTCAGAAGAACAAACTAGCTCACAAAAAGTGTGCTGTACTGTAACGGTAAGTCCTCAGAAAGGACAACGCCACCGAATGTTCGAGTTCAATTAAGTTAAACTTGTTTTAGGTGGAAAAAAATGATAAAATACTGTGCTCAGACAAAACAAAGCGGTGCACTGACAGTTCACTATAATGGCGCCACATGCTGTTGTTCAGTGACATAACTACTACATACAGTTGTGTGAAAAAGTGATTTGCCCCCTTCCTGATTTCTTATTTTTTTGCATGTTTGTCACACTTAAATGTTTCAGATCATCAAACAAATTTATATTAGACAAAGATAACACAAGTAAACACAAAATGCAGTTTTTAAATGAAGGTTTTTATTATTAAGGGGGAAAAAAAATCCAAACCTACATGGCCCTGTGTGAAAAAGTGATTGCCCCCTAAACCTAATAACTGGTTGGGCCACCCTTAGCAGCAACAACTGCAATCAAGCATTTGCAATAACTGGCAATGAGTCTTTTACAGCGCTGTAGAGGAATTTTGGCCCACTCATCTTTGCAGAATTGTTGTAATTCAGCCACATTGGAGGGTTTTCGAGCATGAACTGCCCAAGTGCGCTTCAGCTTGAGGTCACGAACAGATGGCCGGACATTCTCCTTCAGGATTTTTTGGTAGACAGCAGAATTCATGGTTCCATTTACCACAGCAAGTCTTCCAGGTCCTGAAGCAGCAAAACAGCCCCAGACCATCACACTACCACCACCATATTTTACTGTTGGTATGATGTTCCTTTTCTGAAATGCCGTGTTACTTTTACGCCAGATGGAATGGGACATACACCTTCCAAAAAGTTTAACTTTTGTCTCGTCAGTCCACAGAGTATTTTCCCAAAAGTCTTGGGGATCATCAAGATGTTTTCTGGCAAAACTGAGACGAGCCTTTATGTTCTTTTTGCTCAGCAGTGGTTTTCGTCTTGGAACTCTGCCATGCAGGCCATTTTTGCCCAGTCTCTTTCTTATGGTGGAGTCATGAACACTGACCTTAATTGAGGCAAGTGAGGCCTGCAGTTCTTTGGATGTTGTTCTGGGGTCTTTTGTGACCTCTTGGATGAGTCGTCGCTGCGCTCTTGGGGTAATTTTGGTCGGCCGGCCACTCCTTGGAAGGTTCACCACTGTTCCATGTTTTTGCCATTTGTGGATAATGGCTCTCACTGTGGTTCGCTGGAGTCCCAAAGCTTTAGAAATGGCTTTGTAACCTTTTCCAGACTGATTGATCTCAATTACTTTGTTTCTCATTTGTTCCTGAATTTCTTTGGATCGCAGCATGATCCAGCTTTTGAGGATCTTTTGGTCTACCTCACTTTGTCAGGCAGGTCCTATTTAAGTCATTTCTTGATTGAGAACAGGTGTGGCAGTAATCAGGCCTGGGTGTGGCTAGAGAAATTGAACTCAGCTTTCCAAAGATGTGATAAACCACAGTTAATTTATGTTTTAACAGGGGGGGGCAATCACTTTTTCACACAGGGCCATGTAGGTTTGGATTTTTTTTTCCCCCTTAATAATAAAAACCATTTAAAAACTGCATTATGTGTTTACTTGTGTTATCTTTGTCTAATATTTAAATTTGTTTGATGATCTGAAACATTTAATTGTGACAAACATGCAAAAAAATAAGAAATCAGGAAGGGGGAAAACACTTTTTCACACAACTGTATGTGCTCTGTGATGATTGATCATTGAGTTATTTAAACTATAGAATATTGAATATACTCACAAAAAGCCACACAATAAGCCCTTTTCACAGCAGCCAGCCTGACATGTATTGCAGGGTAAACACAGGTGTAATTGCTAAGAAACCAGGGCCCTGGCCCACCTAAATGGAACAGGGCCATAATAAATGTTATTAGATACACCTGTGTTCACCCTGCAATGACATGTCAACATTGCCGCTTGCTTCCACCCTTCGTCGTTAGCATGTACGCCTACATATTTGTCAGGAAGTCATATCTCCTTTTCTATATATTCTTTTTTTTTTAACCAGCCCTTTTGACCACATGATGAGTGGAGGAGTAGCAGAGGGCCGCTTGCAGGTCCTTCAGATCTACCGCCTGCTGCAGTGCGTCCATCAAGGGGACAAGGAGCAGGTAGAGAAGATGGTGAACCTCGGGGTGGACAACCTCATCAACCTCACTGATCCGCAAGACAGCAAAGGGGTTCTTCATGTGGCAGCTTCAGCCAACAATCAGGGTGATGGGCCTCTTCTTTACTCCGTCAGATTATAGACATTCTGTTTGAAGAGAACATGAGAGAACATGGTGCTCCACTGGCCTGCTGTAACAATTTTATCCTTTAGAAATGAAGCCATGACTTGGTAAAGGCTAACATTTGAAAGCAATGTATGTCAGTACGTTTACATAACTTGGAATACTGCAAATATCCAGTTTACTGTAATGTTATTAGATTTATACCCAAAATTCCTTTTTTTTTAAAAAACAAGTTGATTCTTGAATTTATAGATACAATTTGGCCTTTTTGCTGCACAGCTTTACTAATGTCCAGGACTTATAAGAGAGCATGTACACAAGGCTACTGTACAATTTTTCTTAAAGAGAAATCAAGCAGTTCATAGAATGTACTGCAAACCCCCAAAAAAGAGGTCACCTCAGTGTCCTGACTGTTCCTGTACTCCTCCTGACTCCTTACAGACTTGGTCAGCTTCCTTCTCTCCCTGGGAGCACGCCCCAACATCCAGGACAAGGAGGGCCACACCCCGGCCATGTTAGCTGCTGAGCTGGGCAATGATGCCATAATGGCACTGCTGGTGCAGAGCAATGCTAATCTGAGACTCCAAGACACTGAGGGAAAAGGTGAGCTGTAGCAGAACTCGGAGAGAGCAGGGTAGTACATATATGTGATAGTTTTAAAGGAACGATGTGTAGCACTAAGGGGGATTTATTGGCAGAAATGGAATATAATATTAATAAGTATGTTTTCTTTAGTGTATAATCACCTGAAAACAAGAATCACTGTGTTTTCGTTCCCTTAGAATGAGCCATTTATATCTAAATACAGAGCGGGTCCTCTTGACAGAGCTGGTCGCCATGTTTCTACAGGAGCCCAGAATGGACAAATCAAACACTGGCTCTACATACGGGCATTCATGTTTTACGTTTTTGCGTTCGCCACCAAGTTCTCCTTCGCGCTTGGGACACAGGAGGAGTTTAGGTCGTTTGCAATCTGCCACCTCACCGCTAGATGGCGCCACATCCCTACACACAGGTCCTTTAATACTTTATTAATCAAGTCGTTTTATTGAGATGGAAATCTTTTTTTTTATTGCAAGAGTCTTGATATAAAGTTTGTGGGCTGAAACATAAAAATTGAATTATTTAGATACAGTTTGAGGAAAATGGTGGTGAGAACAAAATTAGTTCAGGTCTGATTTTCACGAGACAAGTGGGCTTTTTTCCAAACTATATTTTTGATTCTCAGCTATTCTCAACCACTGGGTCGGGGCCCACGAGTGGGCCTCATAGGACTGAGGTACTGCCAAACCATTAGATTCAATTAAAATAAGAAAATTGGAATTTTACAAAGCTAGTATATTATTATATCTAAATGTACTCAAGAAGTCACATAAATTAAAAAACATAGTAATTCAAGCAAAGCATAGTGTCAATGACCAGTTATGTGTGAATATTACCACGCCAGTCACAGCATCATCATCAGGTGGATACAAATGTGTGTTGCCAATGTTAACTGATGCAGTGACACAAAATGAAATCGTTTTTTTGAAATGAAAAAGTGACGTGGGAGACAACCCTGTCATTACAGCTGACAGAGGCATAACACATATTTATAGCCCAGTTGATTTTTTTCTCCTTTTTATTCAAGTTGTGTTTGTTATCTCTTTTATTTTCGGAAGGGGATCCTTGAAATGTATGTGAGGTAACGGAACAGCGTCCCTTCCGCTTGAAGTGTCGATTTCTCTAATAGAGGTGTTTTCCATCTCAAGTTAGTCCAGCAGGTTCGCTGTGAATGCCTTACCTTGTCTCACAACTCATGAAAATGCATGGTGCCGCTGTTTAGATATTGATGAGGAGGCTGTATCCCTGACAAGTCCAGTCAGCGAGCCTTAAGTTCTTCTCCAGGACCTTGTCAAACCTGTTGTGATAATGATCCCAATTACAGTGTGTCCGGGGCATCCATTACTGCAAACGACATTCTTTTGAGAGTGAGCGAACAAGAGAGGGAGAGAAAGAGAGAGCTTGGGTTACAGTGAGAAGAAAAGTATTTGCGCGTGTGCAATGTGTGCATGAGTCATGCTTTTATATAATGCATGTTGCACTTGTATGTGTGTGCACGCTTGTGCACAGTGCGCGGATGTGTGCACGTGTCCGTCAGACCGCATAGGTACATCTAATTACAGATCAACCTCTATTGGTGATCCCCACCTGTGAAACATGCTGAGTAACCTGATATCACCCTGCACTCCCCGAGGACTGGTTTGGCCCAGTCTCAACACTCACAGCCAAGCCTTTACCGCCATAGGCTGAGCCTCAATAGTCACACGTTTGCCTGTATTATCCTCAGTGTTATAGAGGGCCGGGTGAGCTGCTTCCTCAGTACAACATTAAAACTATAGTGTGTTTACAAAACGCCCATAAGCTAACAAGCTATTTCTCTATTGTACACTCAATGCAAAAAAAATGATACATTTCATACATCTTTACATGGACTGCTCTGATCTGACCAAAAATATAAATATTATCATTATTTATTATCAATTTTAATATTTTTTTGTGGCATTTTGATCTTCATTGGACAGTTTATAGTTATAGTGGAGACAGACAGGAAACAATGGAAGAGACAGAGAGGTATGGCCAACCAGGTGGCAACCTCCGGTTCTGAAGAGTGAAGCCGATGCGAGAGTGTCTTAAAACTTGTATTCTCTCTACTGACCATCAGGGGGCGACTCCTCTGGTTGTATAGAAGTCTATGAGAAAATGACTCTACTTCTCTCTTGATTTATTACCTCAGTAAACATTGTAAACATGAGTTTATGGTCTCAATCTCTAGTTTCAAGTCTTCTTCAATACAGCATGATGTTCATTTAGTAAATTATGCTCCATTTAGAGTCAAACAGACCAAAAAGCAGGGGATGCTTTAGGGCGGGGCTTACTGTGATTGACTACCTGGCGACGGTACTTCTTATATACTGTCAACAACGAAGGTTATGTGTTTATATGGCTATTGGGCTTATGAAGTTATTTTGATAATGTTGATATTAATATTTCTTCTTGAGATGCAATTTAAAAGCTGAATGTCAGTCAGATATATCTCCCATTTGCCTTAATCCCTCTGTCTCTCATTTTAAGTTCCTATGCTTTTCGTCCTCTCTTTAGGCGTGTTATTCTACTGCATCTACCCCACCAAGCGTCACACCCTCTGCCTGGAGATGGCTCTGAAGTGCCAGGCGGACGTCAACAATGTGTCAGCGCGGGGGACTCATGTCTTCCAGTTGATGTGTGAAAAAGCCCAGGAGTGCACCCCCATGTGTCTCATCACGCTGGGTGCAGGGGCAGACCCCAACGCAAAAAATAAGGTTAAAAAATACAATGGGGACTGACACTGAGGCATTGTGGGAGCTGAGGCAATGGCAGTGGAGTGTGTGGGATCTGAGCACACAACTTAGCGTGATGCCGAAATATTCTCAGCTGAGATGTTCTTTGTGCTGTTTGTTTAACCAAAGACCGACTCCTCTCCCCTCTTTCTTGTCAGAAAACCGGCGTCACGGCGTTGATGGAGGCAGCCAAGGCGGGCTCCCTGCAGCTCGTTAAAGCCATTCTCAAGAAAGGGGGAAACCCCAACGCCCTGGATCGAAAACGCCGCACAGCAGTGCACTATGCCGCCATGGGGGGCTTTTTTGAGGTGTAGTATGAGCTCAACTCAAATTACAGTAGTTACTATTAGTACCAGTGGGATTTTAGATTAAAGATTCTATGTGTTGCTCTGTGGTGTTGTGTGCCTTCTAGTTGTTTCCGGTGCTGTCCGCATACTCAGCAGACATGGGTGGGATCAACTTAGAGGAGTGCACAGCCCTACACTACGCCTCCGCCACGGGCAATGCTAACTGCTGCAAGTTCCTGGCACAGAGAGGTGATGTGAGAGAGTCTAACGTTAACCCTGCATTGAAAAAGATAGCTCTGTGGTAACTACTCCTAATGCCATCACAGGGTCAAGACAGGATCTTTACTTTTGTAGTCTTATGTTTTATAAGCTTTAATCTCTGTTGAGAGACATGCAGAGCCAGGAAATACAATTGTCTTCTCTCGTAAAGTATTCGACAAAAAAAAAAAGAAGAAAGTTGTAGAGTATGCAGCTGCAAACACTGTCCCAAATTGAATTAGGTCATTCTACCATGTCTTTATATTTTCCCTAAAACTGTGATGTTCAGGTTGTAACCCCAAACTGAAGAACCAGGAAGGTTTGCTGCCACGTCAGATTGCCAAAGCGGCTGGTCACAAAGCGGCAGCCAAGGAGCTGAGGAAAGCAGAGCGCCAACAGGGGAAAGTCAAAAAATCCAACAGTGTGATTCCCACATCAGATCTTTGGGCCCTGACCCTCCACGACTGGTCTCACGAGCACGAGGATGAATTACGGCGAGCCTTTGAGGACAACTCGGACACAGTTACCGCCGAGAGGTGTATTTCAGTGTTGGAAGAACTGAAAGCTCCGGTTGAACTAGACCAGCTCAATACGGTCATCTCAGCACATGGCAAGACGAGAGAGGGCTACGTCAACATTAATGATTTCATCAAAGGTGTCAAGTACATCAAGAAACCATTCCTCCTCTCCTCTTATATGCCAAAAAATAAAAAGGGAGGGAAAGGAGGGAAAGGAGGTAAGAAGAAGGGTAAATTTGTCCTCCCCGTGCCCATTTGCACTGTCCCACCGGAGCTCATGCCCCGGCGACCGGACGGAGGCCCACCCCACTTCATGATTGAGACATACTACAACTGCTCGGACATCCGCCGATTCGACCGCGATCACCCGCCAGAACATCCCCTGATGAATGACTCAGGATGGTACGTGGAAAAGCCAGAGAAGGTCTACGTCAATGTCAACTACTGTGTGAAAAGTGGAGACCTGGAGTCTCTGGACCTCGCTCTCAATCAGGGCGTTCCTGTGGATGTCCAAGACCAGTTCTACAAGACCCCACTCATGGTGGCCTGCTCCAGTGGCAACTACGAGGTGGCTCAGTATCTCCTCAGTCGGGGGTGAGAAACATCACGCTTTCTGATTTATTTTTATTTGTTAAGATTTGCAAAGATTTTCCCACTGAAGCAATACAGATGTGTTTCTTTGTTACATTTGTGAGGATTATTACTGTTTAGTGAAACGGATTATCAACAATGTGAATTTAAAGCAGCTGTTATCAATATTTTAATAGTAAACGTATGAAAACAAGGGGACAACTTGAAAGGGGTCGCTTGCAGTGAATCAACAGCTCCCCCTCGGCTTCACTGAGCCTCTAAACCAGTTCCATTCTCAGCTGTTGTGTTAACGTTTTCACGTTAATGTAAGATTAAATGTTGCTGGTTTTAAGTTATTATCCTTAAGATAAATGAGGTATCAGGAAGGTCCCAGAACACTCAGTAAAACCACAGAGGAGCAACTGGTGTATCCGTTTACAGGGCCAGGTCCCTGGTACTGTGCATGCTGGCTCTCTTCAATGGCCGTGACACACTAAAGAGAATGGGACCATAATTGATTCGATCATTTACACCTGTGTTACCTGCTATGACTTTGTCAAATGGCTGCTGTGGAAACGGCCAGCCTGTGTTCTGTCAGTTTAACGCTCTCATTAAACTACAGAGTTGTTTAGAACAGGTCATCTTTAGTTAATAAGTGGTGATTTCCGCACCTGTTTTTGCAAAAAGTTTTCATCAAATGGTGAGGTCAGAGGTCAATTCTACTCTCTGTTCCTGACAGGGCCGATGTGAATGTGTGTGACCAGTTCTTCTGGACGCCCCTCCACCACGCGGCTCACGCTGGCCAAGTGGAACTCATTGAACTTCTGGTGAAGGCCGGGGCCTCCGTAGACGCCCGGGCCCTCGGAGGAGGCACGCCCCTCATGAGGGCCATCGAGAGCTCTCGACCCTCCTGTGTGGACTTCCTCATCAAGGCGGGCGCCAGTGTCAATGCAGAGAACAAGAAAGGTTTGACTGTACATCTAAAATACACAGAAGTTCATTTAAAACACTAATATTTAAATACATTTCATTTGGCATATTAAAATAACCAGAGGGAAATATAACTGAATTGGATTTCATCACATTTTGAGGAAGCAACATAGACAATAGATTTGGTTTACAGTGCACACTATGAATTCATAATAAGTTTTCAACTTTCAGGCAAGCTGGTTAAAACTGTGACTTGTCCCGTCATGTGATTGACCATATTTTATTTCCCTTCAGAACAAAACTGCCTCGACATTGCCAGAGCTTTTGCTGACTCCAGGATAATTGACTTGGTCAAAGACAAGATGGACTCTCTGCCCAAAACAAAGGAGACAGCCAAGGGAAAGGGGAGCAAAGCTCAAAAGCCTAAACCTGCTCAGGCAAGGGTACCCAAGTAACTGCATTAAAATCTTCCATCTTGTGGCTTTAAACCTTTTCTGTTTCCCCTTGTTTCAAATTTAAATTTCGCTCTGTTCCTAATTCACTCTTCACTGTCCACAAAACACATTCAGGATTGTTAGGAAAAAGAAATCAGACACCTCCGATCCTACCAGTCAGTTCACCTCAGGCTGCTTCTATCATCTCAGTATAGTCTCATCACATAGCTAAATGGAGCAAAATGACATGATTACTATAGCAAGCTAACTAGTGTCATCAACGCTGTTTATTGTCTCAGGCCAACTCATCAGACTTTGATGCTGATGTTGCTCCAATACATTGGTCTTTCTGCTCTTTGCTGGTGAAGATAGACCACCAGAAGAGACAGCCGCTGCATTGTTTCCCTCGCTGGGGTCTTTGTGGCTGCCATTGTCACACGGCAGGCTGGGATATCAAAGTAAAACGTAGCCAACATTTGACTGGAGGTAATCTCCCACCCTCGTGTTTCATCTGTGTACTCCAGCGTCTTCCGTCAGCATGAGAAACCTAAGCCTGTAACCAAATCTGATTACTCTAAGGCAGCAACTTGTAAGCAAACTAGACCAGATGTCTTATGTTACACCTAGACCATGCAAGCAATTCAATTTGCATTTCCTATTAGGAATCAGGCCCAAATCTGACAGAATGTATTGATTTTGTCATTAGGAGGTGATGCCGTAGCACAAGTTCCTCAGGAATATTCACAGTTTAAATATTGCTGCAAGCAGCAATTCTGGGGAGCAAGAAAAAGTCCATCACACAGAATAAATTGCACACAGGTACAATATGGAGCTGTCTACCCACTGAGCATTTTTTATCATAACCCAGAAAAGCACAGGGGCGATATAGACCACTTCCTTTGTCTGCTCCTGCAATAAATGATGAAGACAATTGATGACGGAATTGCAGAAATTCACTCATTACTACAAGAAACTGATGAGCCTATTCAACTTACATCCAATGGAACTTATGAGCAACCCAATTGCTGTAAATATTGCATGCACCCTTAAGTCAAACTAGATGCTTTTCATTGCAATGTAACACTCACATATGGCTTTGAACCCGTGAAACCCATCACTGAATTGGTTAGAAATAGGATCCTGTAAATGAGACGGACACAAACCTAAAATATGGTCATAATTCCTGTGTTTTCATGAACATGATCTACTGTCAAAGTTAGACAACGTCTTAGAATCTTTAACCCTCCGGCCTCTAGTTTGTGGTTGCAAAGTTTCACGGGGCTCTGATCATCGTAGAGGTCACAGCAGGTCATTTTATACGGTGACGTCGAGTTTGAAAACATGACATCATACACGAATAGAACTGGGCTCATTGGAATAGGGGAGACTAACGTATATTTATATACTTAGATATGGTTTATATATATATATGTATATATAAATAAATGTATACTGCACGCAAAAAACTGCATGGTTTTTGCCCAATTTTCATTCACATATCTTGAGGTGAGAGGTCGAGGGAATCCTTCGAAAATCTCCATCATTACCTACAATTGAGCATGAGATAGTACCGCTTGATTCCTCAGGTTTTATAGTCTCATATGATGCCTGGGCCAAAGGCAGCCCGCCGGCAGGCCATCCAATCGCCGACAGGTTAAACCAATTAGTTTGACTAAACTATTATCTTTTAACCGTCTTTAACCTCATTTCTTCTACTTCATAAAGTCTTTACTGCTTAATTGATTTGTGTGTCAGCTAAATATTATAGGGTTTCAACACAGTGAACACCATAGTAAAGGCACCTGTTGGGCCTTTAAAGCTAAAATCTTATCTAATCTTTACTTCACTGTTTAAATGTCCAGACAGCGGCCAAATGAATCAGCTGATGTCGACCAGCCCAATATTCACTCTCAAGAGTTTAAACCCACAACAAGCTTGAGACATAGAAGGGAAGCTGATCTTCTGAAATGTAAGTTGGGCTGTAGAGATGGACCAGAGGTGACGATAGAGGGATTATTGTGTTGACTAAAATTTAAAACCTGCATTTCTTGGACTGACTAAGCAATCAGTTCAGTGGTCTACCAGAGACTCAGAGAAAACACCTTCAAGTGTTGAGACCTGCGTGTCTTACTGTGAGTACAGCTCTGTTGTTAGTAGAATACTTTGCTCTGGACACATCTTCTGACAAAGAGCTGACATATCTTACCCTTCATTTTCTCTGGCTGACCTGGTGCAGATAAACCCTTCCAGCCCTCTTCAGTAACCCCTCTCTCTCTCTGAGAGACCTCAATCTGACACTGAAGACCTTTGATTTGTAGCAACTGCACAGAGTACTTGATTTAAAATAAGGCAAGTCTGAAAAATCTTGGTGTCCCCTGCAGGACGTTACTGCAGAAACTTCAGCGCTCGCAGAGACATCGACTGCAACAGCGGGGAAGACTCCTCCTCAGAGGGATTCCAAGAGCGTCATCCTGCAAAACACCAGGATTACGACGGGGAAAACTAACACTGTGGATATCACCTTTGTGCCAAAAACGGTAGGGCTCACCACCATTGACTGGAGGTTGACTGGAGCGTCTGCCTGATAAATACAAGTTAGTCCTTCATGTCTGAACATACCACGAAAAATATCCCGTAAACTGCCTGTGAAATGCATTTTGATACTTTTCAGGCTCAGCCTTGTTAGTTGTAGATGTTTTGCCGTTGAATAGGGTCAAAGGCCCTATTATGCACATATATTACACACCAATGATATACAAGATCTACTGCTATCAAAGAAACATTTCTCAAGGTGAACATGTTTCCAGTCCAGAAACTTGCTTTCTTAATCGTAATTTAACAACAGACACACTTGCCCACAGTGTTCCCATCAGTGCACATGAGTTCAGTACTGTACACAACTAACTGAGTAATTACATAAAGTTGTCTCTGTCTATATCTATTCATGACTTTCTCCTGTCTGAAACCTGTCTCAGGTTTGGGGGAAGCCGCCCACCACCAGCCAGCTGATGTCAAAGATAGAGAGACGGAAGGAGCTCTTGTCCCTGAAGGTGGACTTGGACGACTTCATGAAGCCTTTCAGCCAGAACATGCAGAGGAAAACACTGGAGCCGGCAATGACCACAGACTAGACCGAAAGGAGGTTAGGCAGCAAGAGACACTCAGACATTTCGTAATCTCAGTCTGTTACCTGAGCCGGCTGGCCACCTGTAACAATCACAGACATTGGATTTACCGTATTAATCTATTTATCCTTACGGCTGCTTTGATCAACATAGTCGGACTATCATGTAACTAAACCTCTTCAGTATCAGAACAATGTCAATACATAGTCAGAAATAGTTTGAAGGACAGTACATGTATAATTTCATCACACTAATCTGTTGTTATTAACAGTCACACGACAACTTCATGCAATTAATAAGAATGTGAATACGCACCAAGGTACTGTACAGCATACCCACAATGCTCAGCAGGCACTGTTTGTATATTGTCAAACAAAACAAAAATAAAACTGATATATATTTGTTAATACACTGGAACATGTAAAGATTTTGGTTTAAACCGAGAGCTGTTTTGCTGTCTGAAATCCCACGACCCTGAAAGTCAAAGGTTCTCTATACTAAATGCAGAGCATTAATATATCATCAAACAACTATTATCTATGTAAAGATATAGAGGAGTAATATCTACCTGGGCAGAGAATGAAGTCACTCTTCCTCTGTGTGTGTTGTTGTCAGAGCTTCTCCCTGCTTTGTTCACATGGCCGGGCTGGCTGCATGTGCCTTTTAGTGCATGTGATCGTTGGCTCTATCAGCACTGTTGCTGTTGCGAGCACCGTTAGCTGCTCTAAATTTAATACTGAGCACCTTTAAAAGATGCAGTAGCTTCACAGTTTTTAAACTCTATCTTCAACAGTCAGGTGTCCATATGAACGTCAAAACAGGTTTTACATTCTGTTCATACTGGCCAGTAAGAGGGAATTATGAACCAAAAAGACTGTGCATTTGCTAAACTTCATTAGACTAACTCTGCCGAAGCCTCATCACTTACATATGGAAGCTCATCAGGGAGGGGGAGGAATGAATACAGCAAGCAAAACCTGTTACAACGCGCATGGTCTCTGATCATTTAAATATCTAAGAGCGTAATCACATAACACTTGCTCAGCGTGACTTGGTCAAATGATCCAAGCAGTTAGTGGGCCCAGTTAGATGGACAGTCTGAGTGTTACAGGCTGTGACTGAATTAAACTGGGCGCAGACTACAGGGGGTCTGCTGGAAAGCTCTACTGTCAGTACATACTGCAGTTAGGAAGTCGGGTTAAAATCCTCCCCTGACTCTGCAGTGCTGGAGCTGCAGTGAGAACCGTGTGGAGCCTGTTAGAAGCGGCTGGAGGAAGCTGCTGAGGAGAGGAGGAGACAGACGCTGCTGGCTCGCTCTTTCTGTCTTTATCTTCCCTTACTGGAACATTCTTTACAGCGTGTCAAACGCACACTATAGATATATGCTGCAGTCACACAAAAGAAACACGTTTACTCAGCAAATGATCAACTCTCAGTGCAGCCAGACGCTCGTCCAGTTCAGTTTGATGTCACTGCCGCAAAACATCAAGTTGCCGGCAGAAAAATAACTGCTCTCCGGCCAGATGCAGTTCCGCATTGAAACCACTGTGTAGCGCTGTTTGGTCATTTTAGCATTGCAGCGGGTTTGGTTGGATATTGAGCTGGGAGAGGATATAACTTGGAGGGAGCTCTGGTGTTTCTAGCACAGAAAGACATCAAAATGGCAGCCGTGTGCATTCACTCTTCTGATGTTAGCCACTCTGAATGCTTTGAAAAGGGAAACGGCATTTCCCGTCTTAATGAAAAGAGCATACTGATGTCATCATAAGATGGTAAAGAATGTACAAAGTGTTATATCTGCCTTGATGAGCAGATGACGTGAATGGCTTCAGGGTGGCTTTGTGGAGCCGCACAGGGTCCGCATCGTATATATTTAGTTGTTGGCTGTCCACAGCAGGATTTATCTGAGGAAACAGACACGCTTTTCTGTGTTAAATGTCGCATTGACATCGCACACTCCCATCATCATCACCACCATCAGCAGATCATATTAGATTGCAGTGTCCTCAAGGTCCACGGGGACGCAGTTATATCATCAAATATACGGATGGGGGGGGGGCTGTAACGGCTTTGAGGTTGGTAACACAGGGCCTGGATTGTTTAAATATACATAATCACAACACCGCCGATGACAGGGATGTGAGGAGAGAGGCAGAGGAGGAGAGAGGAATGAGAGCAGAGAGGGAGGAGGCAGAAGGAGGCACGCACATATGTGACGATAGACAGACAGAGAGAGAGAAACAGAGAGAAAACATCCCTGGAAGCTCAGCAGAGCCATTCATAATGAGGCGGGAGAGAGACGAGGGAAGGAGAGCACCGACGGCGCGGGGAAGGGGAGGGGAGAGGAGGGGAGGGGAGGGGGGTATGGGGATGGAGAGAGAGCGTCGGAGGGTGACTCAGACGATGGGGAGGGGGGGGGGGGGGGGGCGGGAGGAGAAGATGAGGGCTTTTCTAGCACAATAAGTGGCACACAGGTTAGAGGGAGTAAACAAGGCTGCTGGCTTCTGATTGCCGGCCGTGACGCAGTGTGTCTGTCGGGGGCGTGGGCCCCAGCTTATGCGGTCCTGCAGTATGTGCGTGCGTAGCGTTGCACGAACGTGTCTATTTATAAAGAATATAGAGATACATGTGTGCCTGTTTACATAAAGGAATGCTCATCTTAGTCATGATGTGTCATTTGAGGCTCCATAACAGAGAACGATATCAGCTGTCCTGTGTGAATACAGTATCTGTTTCCAAAATCCATTTGGAGAGGAGAGCCAGAGGAGAAGAAAAGAGAGGCGGGAGTGTGCGAGTGTGTGTGTGTGTGTGTGTGTGTGTGTGTGTGTGTGTGTGTGTAGGCTGGTGCGACTGCATTTGTATGTATGGAAGTTTACATTATTCAGGTTCCACTGTGCCCTCAAGGGGAAATACGTATTATTTGCATCTGCGATAGTGTGACTGCTAAAATGTTGAGTGTAAATGTGTGCTATTAGTGTATGTGCGTCTGAGCTCAGATCAGTGTGTGTTGCTGCCAGCAGCACTGCAGTCTCCCAGCTCTGGTCCTGCACCGCTTACTCAGCACTCCAAGCCTTCACTTCCCAAAACAACCCACTGGGACACACACACACACATAAACACACTCACTCAGTATATTTTCACTGTTTGTTATTAATACAATCTGGTGTGGCGTTACTTACATTAAGTACGCATGAGCATACAGATATGCAGAGTGTATAATCCAATAATTGCAGGCTGTATGTAAGCGAGCACACACAGATGGACACTGGACATCTCATACACATTCACATACACATACACTGAAATACACACAGATGTACTGGCAGTACTGTCTGTTTCAGTGATCGAACTGGCTACTTTAATGTGTAGACCTATGCAATCTGATTAGGGTTTGGCGATATGTCCGAAACCTTCTATCCTGATATAGATCATATCATATCTCGATGACGATGTGTACCATAATATAGCATGTTTTCTGATCATTTAATAAATAGATAGTCTAAATTAAATAACTAAGAAATCCACAGACCTTGTTGTGAGCAGTTTCATGTAGGAACTATCGTTTGAAAGAAAATAGTTCCTACATGAAACTGCTCACAACTAGATCTGTGGATTTAGGAACTTTAGTGCAAAATCATCAGATTTCTGTAGAAATATATCTCATTGTATGATTTCTTCACAATACAATTCCTTTGAAAGATGATACATTATCTCCCAGCCCTATTTCTTATGTGTTTCTAATATTTTACATTATATTTATTATTGTATATTATTTGTCTCCCTTCATTTTTGTAAAAGAAGCAGACAAGATATTAGAAACATCCTTGAATATAATGCCGTCCAGTTCAACACCACTGCAAACTGCAACCCTAAATATTTACCATATTGTTAAATGAACAGCTCTCAGGCAGTATCCGTCCAAACTGAACATTAATAAACATTAGTACCTCCGTATGGCTGAGCTGTTGTATCGGATAACAGCACATTTTACAGATGTACTCAGTAAAGCTGCCACTGAGCGTACTTGCTAATTCATTTTCTGCCGATCAATCACTCAAAACTAAGTCATATTTTCAACTCTATTATAGACAGACAACACGCATACTTTACATCGTACACAACACTGGACATCAATAATGTAGATTCCTATATTACTCATATCAGTGGATACTCAGTACTGCAGTTGGAAAACTATCATTTGGTCAGTCGTCAGCCGTGTTACTTTAAATTCAATGAATTTAATTAATGATACTGCGTAATACAGCACACGTCCATTACGTATACGTTAACTGACACTGACAAAATATATCCACAGTTTTAAGTTGAAAGAAAATGCATTTCCTGTAATTTCATGCTGAGATGGATTCAGTGCTCATGGTGTCTCTGTTTCCTCAAAGAGCCAACAGCTGTAAGCACAGGAGCAGGGGAACGGAAAGGCTGCGTCTAGAGAAACAGTGGCGCTGTTGCACAGATCCTGGTTTAGCATTCATTATTGATGAGGGAGTCATGTTTCACACCAGCCTGACTGACTATATGTAACACAACAGGGCCTCATGTGTGTGTACTGGATGTTGGTGTAGGTGTTTGGTACCTGCATAGGTTTACTGAGCAAGTGAATGCATTTGTGTGTGTGTTGCAGTGATTCATCATTCATTAGTGCAGCCGTGGCAGTGCCATAGATCTCTTCCAAGCTATAGATTCCAATTTGCTGCAGGCCTGGGACTTTTAATATGAGGGTATTGATTTGAATTTCATAGTGAGACCAATAACGCTGGGTGGTAAACAGAGGACCTGGACTTGGCTCAGATAAACACACGAAATCCTGGAGGAAAAAAAAGACAAAAAACGGATCAAATAAATATCTGGCCGGAGCGATTGCAGCTGCTGCAGCATTTTACTGACTTCCTTTGTTAAAGTGGAACGTAAAAATGTGTAAATTGCAAAAAGATCAGAAACCTGCAGAGGACCCTGCAGAGAAATACAACCTTTTTTCTTTACCTGTCACTTGATGTTTGTTATTGAATCATGTGACTTGTTGCCGGAAGACAACAGTGGAAATGTGAGTGAGAGTTGGAGAGAGGAGTGCCGGTGTTGTCACAGTTTGTTGTGTTGAAGTACAGAAAGCGTAGCTTAGTGTCACCGAAAATATTTTCAATTTCATGGCTAAATATCCAAAATGATGTCGACAATTTGGATGTAATGCAAGATTTCGGAATGAGGCTTCTCTGAGCGAACAGAAAGAACGGTATTATTAAGTATTCATATCAGTACCTAGATGTAAGTACTTGTACTTGGTCTGAGAAAAGGTTGTACGGTGCATCCGTAGCATTTCTAAAACGTTACGTACAAGTACAGTCCATTTAGCATTAGTGTGGATCAGTGTAAACGTAGCAAAAGATATGCGTTCACACACACACACACACACACACACGAACACACGAACACACACACACACACACACACACACACACTGCCTGTTGATTAAGGCCTCCTCAGTGGCCAATCGCTCAGCAGTAGTTGGATTCCTGAGCAAGAAGGACATTTTAATCAAACTTCAACCAGGAAACACAGTCATAAAATATGGATGTTATACTGTATATAAGGCATTGTCAGCAGGGCTTTCTGATGAGCTTATAAATAATACAGATGGATGCTCCGTAGAAGACGGGAACAGGCAGAGCGGACAGCTTTCAGAAATCCTCCTGCAGCTCACACATCAACACATGGCTAGTGGCAACTTGTATCTTTCAGGATAAGTAGTAATTCTAATAATCGTATTTAAATCTCCTGAGACTTTTCAGAACAACATCCATTTTATTTTGATAGGAAGTTTTTAGAATATGTTCTTTAAAAAAAGACAAAACACTGTGATGTACTTATTTTGTATGTGTTTTTGTCACTTGTGGTTATGTTTCTCAGTAGCATTATTTCCCTTTAAGCTCTGCACATCACATTTATCATTCCCAGTGTATTCTCTCACTGCATGGTAACGATGCTGCGTCCATACTTGCAGTTCGCTAAAGCCGGAACAGCGAAATATGCAAAGACAAAAACAATTAACCCAAACCCCGAACGTCCCTGAATATCCATATGTTCCCGATGTTATCGTGTATGCCTGTGAAGATGGAAATATGCTGCAAGGTGAGGCGCAGTGGGTGAGGGTTTGTTCTCCGACAGCCTGTGGAGGATAACAAAGAGTTAAAGTGAGCAACAGAGGAGAGTGAGGCGACTAGAAAGGACGTTCTGCATGGGGGGGGGGGTTATGGTAGCTCAAGAGAAAGGAATGGACGTTTTTCAAGTCAGACACAACAGAAGGATAGGTGAGATTCAGCTGGAGTCAGAGTCGTGATTGTGTATATGTGTGTGTATATGTGTGTGTGTGTGTGTGTGTGTGTGTGTGTGTGTGTGTGTGTGATAGAGGGATACACCAGTGGGCAGAGTGGTGAAGGGGTGTTTTCTGAAAAATATGCCCGTCATCGCTGTGGCGGGAAATATCAAGCAGTGGTGACGGGGAGGGGATACTGATTTCCTAAATGTAGGAGGGGTGGAAAGTGGGAGGTGGTAGTGGGTTGTTGTTGGGGCGGCGGCATGAGGAGCGAACGCAGCAGTGAGAGGAGAACAAAAAAAGAGGGGTGTTTTCCCAAAGCAGGGCAGCCACTGCAGAGCCTGAAGTTGAGATTTGTTATACCGCTGCTGCACCACTGAATCGATGAGGAGAGGAGGGGAGAGGAAAGGAGAAAGGGGAGGCCGGTCGGTGTTGCTTCACTGCAGTGGAAGCTTTTTGTCCTCCCCCTCTTGCCTCACCTTGATAGACCCCATCTCTCACTCTCTCCCTCTTCTCTGCTGTCCTTCTCACTGGAGTCTCATTTATCCATCTTTGCTTGGCTCTCTGTCTCTTTCTGTCCTTATCCTCATTTTCCTCCAGGCAGGACTCTGCTTCCTGATACCTGGCGCCTCGCTGTCCAAAACTAATCCGGCAAAACCCTCTGGGGAAGTTGTGTCTGGCTGTGCGCAGACGTCACAAGCTAGCCAAGGCCTATACTCTTCCTGATTAGCCACATCAGCATCTGCCAGTTGGTAACCTAGCGCAATTGCACAAAACTTCTACTTGAGTTTATCTGCGAGGCAATTTAAAGGCGCTTGGCATGCATGTAGGGGGTGGTAGTTTTCAGGATGCACTGCTCCAATCTGTTGGATCACCTATACTAACCTAATATACAGGGTGTCGGGCCGATGTGACGTCAAATTTCAGCTAATGCCCCAAAAGGACCAAAGGAGGAAGTCAGGTGACCTTGATATTACACCACTTCCTGCAGGTGCTTCAAATTGCAGTGGTAGGGGAGAGAAGTTTGGAAAGTGACATACACAGTTAGCTAACGTTGGCTAATGCTAGCTAAGAGTCACACAGCTACAATGCAGCTTTTAAGAACAAGATTTCAACATTCCGTACGTTTCTTTAAAAGGAGATTGTTTTAACACATTACATAGAGTGTTAGTTGACGTTACGTCTAATTAACCGAAGTGTAATAACGACGGCGGGGAACGAGATTTCCTAAAGTCTTGTCCTCACCGTGAGGTTGCCAGGCAACCAAATGAGACACATCTGTTAGAGCCGTGAATCAAAACTGTGCTAATACTTGTTTAAACACATCACAGAGTCACATTATGTTCCTGTCTTTCTTTTGATGCACGAGTTTCCAATGTATTTCATATTTTAATGTGTGTTTGATGTGTGTCTGTGTGTGTACAGCGTGAATAGTGTGAATGTATAGTTTATACAAATACTATTAATCCACTTGGTTAACAGAAGACTTACAGGCTGCGGTTTGTGTCCGGTACTTAAACTCTGTGTGTGTGTGTGTGTGTGTGTGTGTGTGTGTGTGTGTGTTTCAGCGTGTTTCAGCGTGTTTCAGCGTGCGTGGTTTGAACCACAGAGAGAGGGGGAGAGAGACACAGACAGTAAACTAGGACGAGAGAGAGAGAGAGAGAGAGAGAGAGAGAGAGAGAGAAGGGAGGGAGGGAGGCGTATAGAAGGGAGCAGGAAACAAGACCAAACATGGGCACAGGTGACGCACAGAGGATACCCAGTTTCCATAGCAACAGGCAGGTGCAAGACACTGGGAGCTCATCTCGCTTTCGATCTGCTGAGGTGAAACATTTGCATTCCCAATACACCCACACACACACACACATGCAAACATAAACACACACACACACACACTTACGCAAGAACAGAGCTATGTGCGTAATCTTAAGAGAATACACACACACATACACACATACGTGTTAAGAACCACACACCATGTACTGTAGGAATAGTACATGGTGAGAAGCATGCTGAGCACATTACAAAAGCAGAGCATGTGTCATGATAGACACATATATGTGAACATGGTGCCAGTAAGATGTGATTGGCCGACCAGGACCCCGACCTTACTGACCCCACACACACACACACACACGCACTGGGAAACGCCTGACACATCGGAGATACAGGGGGATGGGCGGAGGATGAAAGGGAGTTGAGAAGAAGAGGAGAAGAATGAGCCAGGAGAGTGAGATTAAAGGGGGAGTGGAGCTCGGGGAAAGGAGTGTTGATCCGTACCCCGGGGGTGAAATACATGATGAAGAGGAGGAGAGCAGGTGGAGGAGGAGGGTGATTGCAAGGCTCCTTTAAAGAAAGTGAAAAAACCTAATTAACAGTGTATGTCCATGCTAGCAGCTCTGTGCGCCTCTATTTAGGCACAGCATTGCTTTGAGCTAAATGCTAACATCATACCGCTAATATGCTCACAATGACAATGCAAGCACACTTATGTGAGCAGGTATAGTGTTTACCATGTTCACCAGCTTATTGAGAGTGTTAGCATGCTAACAATAACTAATTAGAACCAAAACAACCAAACTGCTGAGGCTGATGGGAATGTTTCTCTGCAGGCAGCTGGTTATAAACAATGTTAGTCAAGTCACTCAGGAAGTAGTAGAAGTAGTAGTTAATGACTTTTTACTTATTTCTCCTTTAAAAAGTAATACTATTACTTTACCTAAAACTTTGTATCAGAGGCAGTTAGTTACGTTACTCGTTCACAAAAGTTCCATAGTGGTGGAGTGACCATCCCTAGAGCTGCTGGAAACAAATGGATACAGAAGGGGAAGGACAGAGGAGATGGTATTTATTGCGAGAAAGCATGAAGCCATTTATTTCTAGCGCAGTGCAATATTCTCTAGTTACCATGACAAAGACAGACACGTCTTCATTAGCCTGCCTTGATACAGAGCTTGTTGCATTTCTCTGCTCACTTTGCATTTCAACTCTAGTCATGCAGCAGGGCAACCGCAGCTGGTCAAACATTCACACACACACATTTCTGTGCAATTTTACATAATGCACATATGGGAGATTGAGAGTACGCACATTTTGAGTTCAGTCAGCAGTAATGTGCCACTTCCTGTGAGCTAGCCAGGAGGGACGTTAGATTCTGGGCCAGTGCACGCTCGCGACTTCTCCTCTGTACGTTTCCTTTTTCTCCCCGGTTCTCTCTCTGCATTACCTTGGCTTGTGGTACTTTACGTGCCACATAAAGTATGTGTGTGTATGTGTGTTGTTATCATATTAGAGCAGGATACTTAATAACTTACATAACCTTATGTTGCATCATATGCTGCTCTGTTTTTTCTGCTTTGTCTGACCGCTTCTCCACCGCTCCACCCTGCTCTAGTTTAGTCTCTTCTGCTCTTTGCTCTTTTTTTATTGTTCACAAAAACGACAGTCGAGCAAAAACAGACAAAAAGAAAGAGAAAAGAAGAGATGAATGAAAGGGAAATCAAGACATAGCGAAGAAAGTACGTAAGGAAAAAAGGAAACCAAAAGGACAACATCAGAAAAGACAAGGAGAAAGGAGGCCATTCAGGTGGAGAGCTGCGGGTCGTGGTGGATCGATTCTCCCTCTGACAACCATCCTCACCATCGGATACAAGACCTTCAGTTCCACACTCATCAATGTCGCCACTCTCTCCCGATCTATCAATAGCTTAATTATCAGATGCTATATTGCTCTCCCCAGTGGGCTGGATGAGACTGAAAGCTATTCTTCTGATATGCGTTCACAGTTCAGCGCCTCTATAAGGACAAAACAAGTCAACAGGCCTGCAGAGATCAAACACACACTCCTCACTCCTTAGTTATAGTAAAAGTCATTTTTGTGCTAATACACGGCAATAATCAGGGATGCAAATTTTACTCATGTATTGTACTTAAATATACTTGTATTTCGTTGTATTTCAATGTTATGCTACTTTAAGCTTGTACTCCTACTGAAATGGAGTAACTTATAAAGAAACATAAAATAGAAGTACTTAATTTAAATAAAAGTACCTCAAACTTGTACTTTAGTGCAGTACTTGAGTAAATCGTCTTTAGTTTCCTGACAAGAAAAGAAGGTAAGATACATTTAAACGCACTATTTTATGCATGTATGATTAAGCCCTGATGAATACACACAATACAATACAATTGGACACGGCAGCAGAATCATACGAGATGCAGTGTCGTGACAAGCTCTCCTAGGACTGATGAGAAAGAGGGCTAATAGTGTGTTTGGTACGATGACTAAGGACTGATTTTTGAGGGAGAGAGAGAGATTCTAGTGCTGAGTCACAGCCGGGCTGCTGCTGCTGCAGCACCCTCCCCCACACCCAACCACACAGCCTGGCTGACTGGCTTTTCATCCCTCCTCTTGCCCTCGCTCTCCTCATGCACACACACGTTTAGACACACAATTTAACCGCTCTGTACATCCCATGGAGTGTGTTCCACCTCTGAATCTCCTCATCAGTAATGTCACACGTCAGTCAGTTCTGTCCGCTCCGGATCTTTCACACCTCTTAGTCTGCTTTCAGCCCGCGCCTATTGTTGTTCGCCTCGTCAGTCTTTCACAGCTCCGTTCCCCCAGCCTCCCACCTTCCCCTGAGAAGTTTAATTAAGAATGAAATCAGTCAGAGAGAGGGAGTGAGATCAGAGTGCTCAAGCTTGTCTGCCACAGGGTTGATAATGCTGTGGCTAATCTTCTCCTCCACTTGCTGTGTTTTGCTCTTTGACCCGGAGACGAAGCGCCGCTGAAGCCAAGCTCTCTCTTCGCCGAGTTCCCCAGACACTTCACACACGCACACACACATGCACACACACCCTCCCTGCAAATAGTACTCCCACTTCAAAGGCCTCTTCTGAAAAGTTAGTCATTCTCTTTAATCCCAGCGAAAAGCGAAAAAACAGCAAGCTTTAATGGATGGAAAGAAAACGAGAAGCAAAGAAGGGATGAGTGTCATTCTCTCAGTTTATCGGAACTCTTCTGAATAAAAAAAACATCTCCCCATCTTAAGGCGTTATATTATATTCACATGCTAAGTGACTAACTCACTCCTAAATCCTCCTAAATCCAGAACTAAGAACCTGCAGTTTTTAGACTTTATCAAATTGTTCAATCTGAAGCTGCTCTGTGGAGGATAAAATGTGACCGATAAGCAGCAGTGCCAGGGGGACGTTTCCTGCTATAAGCTGACAATGGTTCAGTCTTCTGATAACCCTGTTCGACATGAAAATTATTTTAATTTAAAATCCTCACAGTATTAATAGAGTAGCATTTAAAATGGGAATAATGGGAGTAATATTCTCTCACTGATCTGGTAGAAAGAGAATTTGTTTTGGGTGTCATTGCAAGACATTTAGTATTTTATAACAAGATATTAAGATATTCTGGCATGAATGTAAAGAAATCATGCATGGCCCCGACCGTGATTCTGAAGTATCACACAGACAGATATCAACAATACTGTGTATTGAGAAATTCACGGCGCTGTCCGGGGTGCTGAAATAGCAGATAGCTTTGTAATTGGGACCTTTTCCTCTGAGTTCCACCCTTCTGCAAGTTTCATCTCGGATTCTCTAACTATACAGCTATACAGAACCAAAAGAGTTGCTCATGGAGCAGTTCGATAGTTGTGACTGAATGAAACAAACCAGGTCTGTCCCCTTTGTTATAAATTATCCTCTACTTCAGGAGTCAATTATGTGGAAAAAATAGGCAAATGCACACTGAATAAAACTATTAAAACAGTTGAACAACAAAATAACTGATCTGGTTGCTTTACAGATTTCTCTAGCCATGCTAGCGGCATGGCTCTATGGTAATATCGGTTTGTCCAAAACTTTGGTGTAGACTGATATGGAGGGATGGATTTTCCATGGAATTTGGTACAAACATTCATGGTGCCCCAACTGATGAACTCAAATGACTCTGGTGATCCCCTGACCTTTCCTCCAGCAACAGTTGTGGTTTTGATTCA
The DNA here is from genome assembly GCF_004355925.1 of Anarrhichthys ocellatus. Taxonomy (NCBI): domain Eukaryota; kingdom Metazoa; phylum Chordata; class Actinopteri; order Perciformes; family Anarhichadidae; genus Anarrhichthys; species Anarrhichthys ocellatus. Next base: position 39,612 of record NW_022280163.1, on the reverse strand, counting down.
GATAGCTCAACAAGTATTGGATGGATTGTCAGGAAATGAGTACCATCCAGATTAGGACGCTGACGTTACCATTCAGTTCAAAGCATCACTGTGCTTTAGTGGAGCCGCACAGAGCTGCTAGCATGGCTCTGGACTCTTGTTAGGCCCTGATCACACAGAGTGCGTTCTGCTGGTGGAAAACACTGCCTTTTTTGTTGTCAGTCAGAGCGATTTTTTCAGTTTATTTTCTATTGTTGCTAGGTTCCAAATGAGTGCTACGTTAACTTAATGCAAACCATGAACTGTACCCTAAAAGTTCTTAGTACCGTTTAAATGAAAGAAAGCAAGTGACTGGAAAGATCAACTAAGGGTTAAAGTCATAAAGATCTGGATATCCAGCAAAAGTCACCACAATGAGGAAAAAACCTCTAACGGCGTCAAGCGCGTTTGGGACGCTCCTGTAAAAACGTGTGGCGCTCAACGCAAAAGCAGAGCGCAAGACGCTTCGCTCTCTTCAACAAGTACAAGACGCTGCCCTAGACTGCCCTTGATTGTTAGTTTCATTCCTTTAATCAAAGTGTTACTCCAAAGGTAAGAGTATTTACTGTAGAGAGTGACACTGACCATTTTTGTTTCTCCTGTGATTGCTATTGTTTCCCCTCATCAACCATATCAAAACTACATACACATTGCCATTCATACTAGGGTTGTACGTGTGAGCTAATATGATATTCATTCTCTAATTTGGACCAATTACTCCTTAAATGACATAATAGTGATATTATTGGCCGTGTTGACACCCCTGGACCTGCCTCAGGAACCCTTAGAGGCCTTGAAAGCCTCTACTACTCCTGATCCTGGTGTCTGTTGCCTGCCTGCAAACAGAACTACAATCCTCCACTTCCACCCATTCATGATTTGGTTTGTTATACTCCTGTTATATTATTGAATGAAGGACCTGTAGATTCATTCTCCCCTCCATACATACCTGGAGTCAGTACACGCACACACACACATGCACACAAACACACACACACACACACACACTCGCACACTCCCGCCTCTCTTTTCTTCTCCTCTGGCTCTCCTCTCCAAATGGATTTTTCATGCAGAGTTATCATTATGATTAATTTAGGAGACAGGTTCGCTTGAGAGCAATTGAAGACACATTTGTTACAGTGCCGAGTGGAGACGGCGGCTGGAGGAGAAGGGGGGGGGGGGGCGTTCCCACGCTGCTGAGTCCACACACGATTCAACATGCGGGGGAAACATCATTCTGCTTGTTTCTCTCAGTGATTGATCAGAAACACAAACCTCCAGTGGTGTGGTCAGTGGTCACATGACGTGAGAGAGAAAAAACATGTCTCTGTGTAAATGCCAGTGTTCACAGGATGGCTGCCACGCAGAACATGGTTGACACTAATATTTCAATCAGGAGAGACAAGACAGGTGAAAAATTGTTTGTGATTAACAGATGAGATGTGATGATAAAGTCTTGACAGAGTCTGTGGCTCTTGGACTCTACAGGGAGATTTGTAATGGGGGGCGTCTGGCCTGAGCAGCAGCAAGATAACCCCCCCCCCCCGTGGAGTCCAGACACTGGTGGTGGTAGTGGCTGATGAGGCTGATAGAATGATGAGTTGATGAAGCTGATGAATCTGATGAAGACTGGGAGGTGGAGGGGTGCATAACAGCAGCATGAACGTACTGACGGTAGAGAGACAATCATATTTAAAAGAGACAGCAGCAAGATGATAGGCTAACCATGTAAATGCTTCCTTGTGTCTATTGGATAAAGGAGACCAGCTGATCAGAACAGCTGATGTCATGATTGACAGCCCCGAACAATGACAGCAATGAAATGAGTGAGAATGCGTGACGATTGAATGGCAGATGTATGAGAAATCAACTACGGGCCTAAGCATGCAAGAGTATAGTCCTCCTGACTGAACTTACGCTGGAGCTTCATTTTCAGCTGAGTGACAAACAGCCGATTGCTTCTGTGTGGGGTCGGGCTGACTTTGTCTTCTGAATAGCAGTGACAGAATGACAGTGAGCAGGAATAGATATGTGTGTCTGTTAAGCCCATTGAGACAACACTGCAAGTCCAAACAACAACTTAAAGGATGAGGTTGGTGAAATGCTATGTGTTTGTCATTGTTCACGAATCCCATGAAAACGACCTGAAACAACAGTGTGCAAGTCCATCTCTCAAATCTCCCTCACTACCCTGTCTGTGCTGCTCAGCCCCAAGTCCACTGGCTCCTATAGTGAAGACGCAAGACACCTTTAAAAAAAAAGAGGCCACAGATATATCAATTACATTTTCTTTAGTATTTAGCAAACAAGTCAACAAGAGTGAACAGCACATTTGTTGGGAACTATTTCCTGTGGCAGATGACTCCACTTTGGTGCTATAGTGAGTATTTACAGCAGCAGGATGGTGGCTTGAAATGCTGGTGGGGATAAAGGAACATGACAGTGCAACATCTACGCGTCATTCCTTTTGGTCTTGGGATTTGCTAATAATAAGGAATTAATATCACCAGCCTTATTATTTAAAACCTTGGCAGTGAAGCATCTACGCATGGAAGAATCTGCACTTCACAACAGACCTTTAGATATTCTTTGTCTCGCTGCATAACTGAGAAAAAAGGGGAAAATTACATCTTTTTCCGTATGTTACAGTGATGATGCAGCAAAGTACTGAACACAGCTGGACACCTACGAGTCTAAAACGGCAGGCTGTCTAATTTTCATATGTGCCTACATGAGAAAGCAATAAACCACTAACTCGCTCCATTATTAATCCCCTTTGGGACCCTCCTGCAACCCTATTTACCCCCAGTTCACAGTCTTCTTCTACTGGAATACAACATGCCTTCAAGTTTGTTGTGTGATAATTTGATTAAAACACAAATAATCTAGGAATACGCACCGTGTAAGCAAAGTATCAACTGTCTTAAAACTAGATTTTGACATACTCAAGACCAGAATCAGGCTCCAAAACAAGACCTATAACGCTTTAATACGTACGTCTGTTTGTATTGTTTAAGTGGTGCATATTGTCATACTCCCAAACAAAACTATACAATTAATCAAACTATACCACAAATCAATTGCCACACATGGGCATTGAGGGGACCGGGGCCCCGGGGCATGAAGCCCACTTTGCCTGAGTAGTAATCCATCCTCGATCGCCACACCAGCCGGTGAAGTATGATTAGTCATGCTAGTAAGCACCTCTGACGAATTCATGTTGCTTTGATTTAATCCAACTTGAGTCCAACTTCAAGAACAACAGTGACAGTGCAAGGCTAGTTTTTTTTCATTCTGGCACGTGGCCATGTATTTTTTATACCGGTGCCATAATGGAATACCACCGATTAGGTTGGAAAAGCTCAAACGAATATCCTGTGTGAAATGACAGGTAAGAAGCATGATTAACCCCGGATAACCCAGCAGCTCTGCATTAATGTATAAAATAACTAATCCTTATGGGATTGAATCTATAGCTGTGGCGGGAAAACGTACAGCACCGACACGTGCTGATGCCACATTACAACAACAGGAGTTTATGAAGTCTCTCTCCTTCTTCTGACAGATATCTATTAAAAGCTGCCTACTGCTGCTGACGTCAGAAGTGTCCGCCATCTTTGACGAGAGCTGCACTGCTTACCCCCCCCTCTCATTGAACAAGAAGTGAGGAGGAATCATCCGACGCACAGTGCCTTTGCCTTTGCAGCATCTCAGTCCTATACAGAGAGAGAGAGAGAGGGAGAGGCTGGTATCGTTAGCTATTGATACACGCAGACATTTCCTTCCATACTGTCTGCGGGGCACCAACAACAGGCTCAGGTAAGACTGGAGACAGTTTTTTCCCCTTCTCGTTTGTCTCATGCAGGTTGAGGTTTAGTGCGCTGAAAGCAGCAGAGGTTTTGTTATCCGTGAAACGCAATTGTCGGACGTGTGTTTAGCGCCAGAACGGTGGCGATGCGCTAGCCTGCGTGGTTTGAGGGGGGAGATATAACAGGTAATTTGCAGCATTGTTCAGTGGGAAGAGAAGGGGTGAAGGAAGGGGAAGAGGAGGCGGAGAAGGCAATGCGTGACCTCCCCGGGTGATAAATCTCAAGCGCGCGGTGGATTGCTGAGAGCGCGGATGCGGTGCGCTATAATGCGTATATTTCCACTGTGGGCGTTTTCAACTTTTCAGCACCCAGGTCAGCGCTAGAGCAGGGGGCTCGGCCAAAAGCATTTCTCCCAGACATTTTTTTTTGGGGGGGAATCAGTGTCGTGGCTGACTGAGAAACCTCTTATCCCACCTCAAAGCTGATAGACGCAGCAGGTAGACCGCTGATGCCGCAGCAAGATGGTGAACAAACATCTGTCTAGTTTTTTTTTCATGCAGTCTCTTTGCATCACAAACCCGTGTTACATTTATGTGACCGAGGCATGGGGGGAACTCGAAAGTATGTCCTGCTGGTATAACGGCGGGGTTGGGGGGCTGGGAGGGGGGTTCATGCAAGTAATGGGGGAGAAGCGCGCAGGGGAGGACCGCGGTGAAACCCGCACCCGCTCAGGTGTGTATACCAGTTTTGGCATACACACTACATATAAAGCTATGGCACGAGGAGGCTATGCTATTGCTTCCAAAATTAGACCCTATTAGCTATATTTCAAAGGCATGGAGTCCTCTCCCTGCATCATTTGCTGTGTTATGTGTCTTCATTTTCAAATTCCAAACGGAAAACATGTCAATTGGGAAAAAAAAACGTGGTTCAGGTAAGGACGTCTTGGTGAGAAACAAGTGTTTAGTGTGTCGGATTGACGCCCCTGTGCTGCCCATACCACGGCTGCAGCGAGAGGCAACCCGAGCCCCGTAATGCAGAGATAAGAGGTTCGAAGATGCGGCAGACTCGGCTGTTGAAGTCCTGTTGATCTGTGTCGCACCTGGGATTAATTAATGTTACCATACGTGGGCGGTAGGCCGGCTGATGGTCACCGACTGATGCTGCTGTCACCTGAGGATTGATTGGAATTCATGCAGTGAGCAGTCTGACATGGGGATTACATGAACCGAAAGCCCTCACATTCCATTGCTGAGTTTGTGGTGATTTGTTTAACACCTTAGAATAGCAAACACACACACAAGTTCACTTCATAAAGAAAGAACAGCCTCCAGGCTGTGGACACTGACAGCTCATGACAATGGCAGATTCTAGCCTACAGTATATATATATATA